>NC_133775.1:3368736-3534461 GCF_003597395.2 Chelonoidis abingdonii
CCCAGCCTGCCCCGCGTCCCCCGAGTGCCCCACCCTGCCCCGCATCCCCCCCCAGCACCCCACTCTGCCCTGCGTCCCCTCTGAGTGCCCCATCCTGCCCTGCGTCCCCCCTGAGCGCCCCAGCCGGGTGACCAGCCCCACCCCGCTTCCCCCTACCCTGAGCACGCCAGTCAGGCAGCCAGCCCAGCCCCCAGCATCCCCCCCTTGAGTGCCCCAGCCGGGAGGGCGGCCCCACCCCCAGCATCCCCCCACTTGAGTGCCCCAGCCGGGCAGTCAGCCTCACTCTGCGTCCCCCCTTGAGTGCCCCAGCCGGGCAGTCAGCCCCACCCCGAGCACCCCAGCTGGGTGGCCGGTCCTGCCCAGTGTCCTCCCCCAGAGCGTCCTGCCCCATGTCCCCCCACCCCAAGCACCCCAGCTGGGCAGGCGGGTGGCCCTGCCCCCAGTGTCCCCTCCAGAGCACTGCAGCCGGGCAGCCCCACAACACAGCAGAGCCCTGGGCTGGCCTAGGAAACACGCGGCACAGGGGTTTGCCCATCCCAGCGGACCCAGCCTGGGCACACCCTGCTTGCTCGGAAGGAAATCTGAGAATCCCAAGTAGCTCGGGGGCAGAGGGTCGGGCCAGGCAGGAGAGAACTCAAAGCGCCTTCGCTCTCCCAGCCGCTGCGGGGGCTCGTCCATGGCCCCACAAAGGGGGAACCTGAGGCCCAGGCCTCCCCCACCCCCCGTGCCCATGCTTACCTCAGCAGCCTGCCCTGTGGGTCCTTCGTGGTGCCACCCAGGATCAGCTCCTCTTGCCAGTGCATGAATTTCCGGGAGAAGCCGTGGCAGCCCCCCGTCAGCTCGGCAGGGATGTCGGGGTCCTGGGGGGAGCAGGGGGTGGGTGAGTACAGGCACAGGAGCTGGGGGAGCCAGGCTGTGCACCTCCCAGGCCCAAAACGTTGTGAGGGGAGGTGCAAGGGGCCCAGCTGTGCCCTCAGCCTTGCGGGCATCAATCTGGAGCAGAGTCACCTTGGTGGGACACAGCCTGAGACCTCCCAGCTGCCAGGAGCTGGGGCAGGGTCCAGGCTGTTTACAAGACCCGAGACCGCCCGGCTGGCACGGCTCTCCAGCTGCCTCGAGCCATTGGGCACGGCTAAATTAGGAACCGACCTTGGGGATTCTGCACTTTACTCTGCCAGGGGAGCAAAGCCACTGGCTCTGTGGACCCACAGAGCTCAGGGATGTGGGGCCCAGCACTGTCTGCCGGGCAGCAGAGAAATAACTCTGCCAAAGAACTAGCTGCCGGCAGAGGGCCCCACCCTGCGGGGGGGCAGGGGGTGTCTCTTCGCTCTCCGGTTCCTGCGGCCTGGCAGTCTCAGGGGTCACTGGGCGCATTGCAAAGGGGTCAATGCAGCCCTGGCAGCCCCGGAAAGGGCAGGGGGACACGGCGCCGAGACAGGGATGGAGATGGAGCAAGGAGAAGCTTCGAGACTTCCCCAATTCCCTGGCAGGGTTGGAGCCGGGGCCAGGGCCACAGGGACGGCCTGTCTGAAATACAGAGCCGGCTCCTCTGTGGCTGGCCACGGGGGACACCAGGGGGTAGCTGGCCCTGCATTTCACCCTGGCAGTGTCCCCCTCGCAGAGCCTGTGAGCTGAACTGAGAGACACAGGCAGGGAAACACACACACACACAGGCAGGCAGGGACACAGACACACACAGGCAGGGACACATACAGGGAAGAGGCGGGGACACACACACACACACACACACACAGAAAAGGCAGGGGACACACACACAGACAGGCAGGGACACAGACACAGACAGGGAAGAGGCGGGGACACAGACACACACAGGCAGGGAAACACACACACACACACAGAGGCAGGCAGGGACACAGACACACACAGGCAGGGACGGACACACACACACACAGGGAAGAGGCGGGGACACACACACACACAGGCAGAGATGCACACACAGAAAAGGCAGGGGACACACACACAAAGACAGGCAGGGACACAAACACACACACAGACACACATACACACACACAGGGAAGAGGTGGGGACCCCCCTGCCCCTGTGTCTGGTGGCACCCACCTGCTGGCTCGGCCTGTTGGGGGCGCTGGCAGGGCACGCGGGCTCGCGGGGGTTGAGGCAGGGCCGCTCCACGTAGGCCTGTCCCACCTGCGCCTTGTCCAGCAGCTCCCGGAAGCCCTCCAGCGAGGTGAACTGGCCCAGCTCCTCCAGCAGTTGCACGGGGTCCAGGTTCGTCCACTGGATGTCCGGCCGCCCCCTGCCAAAACAAGAGCACACGCCCAGAGAGTCATGCACCCGGCCACTCCCCTGCAGACACCTGCCCCTGGACTGATGGGGGCCCCCTGCACTGGGCACCTGCCCTCTGACCATGCCCAGGCTAGTAATGCAGGAGGGTGCCCTCTCATGGCCCAGGGGCTGGCTGCACACAGGGCTGGTCCCCAGCCACCCAGAAACCTCTGTCCCAAATCCCTGGGTCCCTGCGCCCAGGACTCCCCCGTGGGGCCGGAGCTGTAGCAATGGGGTTTTGCTGCAAGGATTTGCCAACCCCCTCCCCCCTGTCCCTCTACCCCACCCCTCTGCAAGGCAGCTGCCCCCAAAGCCAGCACCAGATGCCAAGTCAAATAGCATGGCTGATCCTGTTACACGCCCCCGGCCCAGCGCTGCTCCGGCCCCTCCTTTGTGCCACCAGTCAGGGCAATTAGCACCCGCGCCCTGATGTCTTGATAGAGGGGAGCAGGCGGCCGGGACGGGGCCAGGCAGAGGGGAAGAGGCAGCACCATGGGGCAGGCGGGGGAAAGTGAGAACAGACTGCAAACTGCCCCCCGGGACTTCCGCCCCTTCCGATCCCCCCTCTTCCTCACACCTTGTCTCCCCCCTGCAATCCCCACCTCTCCTGGGCCTCCCCGTTCCTTGCCCCCCAGCTGCTGATGGTGCAGAGAGGATGTAGCAGGCACAAGGGGACAGTGTCTGGCACCTGCTGCTGACATTTGCTTTACAAGCAGGCAGCGGGGTCCAGTGGGGAAGGAGCTTCTTGGCTCTGCTGCTGACCTGCTGGGCGACCCTAGGCAAGTCCCTCCCCCCGTGCCTCAGTTTCCCCTCCCACCCTGCGCCAACCTCTTTTACGCAGGATGTAGGCTGCTTGGAGCAGGGGCTGCTTGCTGCCATGTGTGTGACCTCCCCCCCAGCCCCGCCCTGCCGAGGGCAGCCCATGCCATCTCCCCCCGCCCCCCCACACGCAGCACACTGGGGCTCCAACCCATGGGCTTGAGCGCTGCCGCACAGCCAGGCCCCAGAGATCCCTGGGAAATCACAAAGGGCGGGGGAAAAGCTGGTCCCCTGTAGTGTGTGTGAGGTGGCAGCTGGCCATGTCCTTGGGGGTGGGGGTGGGTGCTGGGATGGCCTGGCTCTTCAGCCATCGCCTCACTGTCTCCAGATGCAGGGACCCAGCAAAACTCCATCCTCTGAAGCTGCCTGGACCCCCAGTGCACGGTCTGCTCCCTGCAGCCTGCTCCCTGCAGCCCCCACAGACCGGCTGAGAGCCCCGTCCATCTGGACTGGGCCCGGGGTGGAGAGGGACCAGCGGGGACCCACTGGCGCAGGGGCTGCAGGTAGGCAGACCGACAAGGGGTCAGACCCCAGGAATCCGGTGCCCCCTGGTTTGCAGACAGAAAGTGGGGCACGTCTCAGTGGAGGAGGGGGAGCAATGCCTGGGGTGGGAGGGCTGTTATCAACCCCTCCCTCTCCCATCAGCCTGGCCGCTCACCCCATCCTCTGCCCTGGATCAGGCCCTGCCAGCTGCAATCCATGCCGTACACTAACACCACGCCAGCTGAGATCTGCCACTCGCCTGGCCCCCAAGGGATGGGCCAAGGGAGCCTGCAATGTGCCCCCAGCACAGCCGCCTTCTTCCGCCTCCTCCAGCACCGCATGGGGGACTGAAAACCAAACCTTCGACCCGCAGGGCCTGAGAGAGACAAGCCAGGCTAAGGGCACGGCCCAGCGGGACAGGGGCACTCCACAGAGGGGGTGCCAGCCACACGTCAGCGCCCAACGGACTTGGCCAGCCCAGAGGGACTTTGGTGGCCATGGGGCTGAGGCACAAGGCAGATGGCAAGCAAGAGCTCTGCATAGCTTGGGCAAGCGACACACCTCTGGGGGGGTTAGGCGGTAAACGTCTTGGAGCACGTGAGGCGTGTGGAACCTGCAGGGGAGCAGGGAAGGGCGACCCGGGTGTCTCGACAAGCTCATGGGGGAGTGAGGCAGCAAACACACCCCAGAAGGATCCAGCCGGGAGCAACTCCGACTGTGGGGCCGGCTTCCGAGGGCAGGGTGGGAGCCCCCGCACCAGAGACGCTGGCTTGGCCCCAGAGGTTGGCCCGTAGGGAACAACCCTGCACTGGCAGCCGGGGATGAGCATGGTGGGGCCAGACCCTCTTCCTTTTCTATGGCCCTGTGGCTAGAGGTGGGTCCAGCCACCGGACGATCGAGCTAGCACTGGAGATAGGGACTAGCCCTGGCCAATGGGCACCAGCCACCATATGGCCCTGATCTCGGGCTGGCAAAAGCTGGGGTCTCCTGTGCTAAGGACTCTCCTGCTACTTTGGTCACACAGGTCGGTCCAGCCATGCTGGCTGGCGGGAGGAGAGCACCATGGGTCCAACCTCTGCATCTGCTTGCTCCAGCTTCCAGCAGGAAGGGCCCAAGGGATTCGGGCACGTCAGGGAGGACCTGGAGCCAGCCTTTCCTTGGATATGCCAATGCCTCTTCATCTTCCTGGTGCCCATGGGACCAGCCGGGTGCAGCAATGCGGAGCTACCCCTTTAGACACAGTCTGCAGCCCTGGCCCCATCTCCTGCTCCACGAGCTGTGCAGTTGGTTCCCACCTGATGCTGCAGCTCCATCCCCAGGCTTGCTGGGAGAGGGGGGAAGGAGAGCCAGGGGCCTCCGAACCACCTTGGCTAGGCCCGGCGAGGAAGTGGCAGAGATCCCGGTGGGGGAGCTGCTCCCAGTTCCTGAAGACGGCCGCGGACGTCCATCGCAAAATGGCCACAGACCTGCATGAGGTCCGAGCCCGCAAGCACCGAGCGCCCTGTCCGCTCACAGCGTTGGCCCTTCAGGCCCTGAGTAGATACTGCCTGATGGGGCTAAGGGTGTCTCTGGGTCTCTGGCCTGCCCTCCGCTGTATTTCCTTCTGATCCCACGCGAGAGCAGGGATGGCAGGGTCTGCGCCGGCTGGCAGGGGCCTGCGTCGTGTCAGACGAGGTCTCCTTTCTCATAACGAACCGAAGGAAAGAATAATGAGCTCTGGGAGGAGAAGGGAAGAGCGGGAGCGAGACGAGGCGGAGAAGAGCTGGGCGTGGGGCAGAAACTCCCTCCAATAATTCACGGCGGCTGGCTCGGAACTGGGCGAGCGCTTTGAGATTCCCACATACCAAACCGCGCTGCTGCCGCTGCCAGAGAGCTCCTTTCTCTGCTGCTTCTTGCTTCACTGAGCCAAGGCAGCCCCTTTTGTTTTTCCAGCGAGGGCTGCGCTTTGTTCCCCCTCTCAGGGTGCAAGGGGGAAGAGAGGCTGAAGTGGAAGCCGGGGCAGGGGGAAAAGATTGGAGAGTTCAGCCCCTCTGCACTGAGACCCGCTCACGTTCAGGACTGGGAGAGGGATCCCCTTTCCCTCCTGCCCAGGGGCTGGGCGTGGGGCAGAGAGGAAGGAAGGAGTGAGGAGCTGGGCCTGGAACAGGGGTGATCCCACCCCAGCTCTGCCTGCTCCCCACTCCGCTGACAGCTTCAGAGCACGATCACAAGATCCCCTTTTACCAGCCAGGGTGCTGTGGCCTCCCGGCTGACTCTGACCCCCGGCATGGCAGATCACAGCCCCCCAGCCACATTTTCCCCTGCTGCCAGCACCCCGTCCTTTTGCCACCCATCCCAAAGTCAAGGGGGTGCGGGGAGTTCCCCAGGCTTTGGGGGGTTTGTTTTACAATCCTTCCCTCCTTTTATCTACTAGGGTTTGAAAGCCCCCAGGCCCACCTCCCCTCCCGCTCTCTAGAGGCAGCAGGCTGAATACCACCACTATTTCATTTGTTGGGCAACTGGCGGCTTTCAGGGCGGCATTAGCATGAGAATGCGGGCGCTGCCGTTTGGTCTGCAGCCGTGTAAACAGAAAGAATGCCAAGTATTGTTCCCCACCCTCCTCCAGACCCTCCCATGCACCCTCAGAAAAACCTGAGGACCAGCCCGGGAGAGAGGCATCAGGGCCCACGATCTGGCAGTGGAGTCTGGCGGGGCTGTTCCGGCAGCTAATGCACCCAGCTGGGAGCTGGGTTCTCCTCCTAGCTCTGGCACTGAGCCGTCAGGCAACCTTGGCCAACTCTCCCCACCTCAGTTTCCATGTCTGTATAACAGGGACAGTGACGGTGACTGCTGACATTCGGCCCCATCTCTGAGGTGGGTGGCTATCAGTGTCCCCATGTACAGATGGGGAAACTGAGGCACAGGGCAGCACTGCAACTTGCCCAGGGTCACCCAGGGAGTCAGCTGAGGAGCTAGGAACCCAGGAGTCCTGCATTCTACTGCTCACTCACAGGGAGGCTTAATTCAAATCGTGAATAGTGCCTGTAAAATACTTAGGGGTCTCACAGCCTCTGTCCCATTCCTCCAGGGGCAGCGCCAACAGGGCTGGCACACAGGCTGGGCACAGAGGACCATCAACTCAGCTACACAGCACTGTGCCCCAGCGCAGGGCCACAGCCTGCACTGTAACCAGGAGGCCCTTGGCCCGCCGTCACCCGCCAGCCTGACACGTACACAGGGTCACAACCATGCCCTGCCTTGGGGTGAGATCACATCTCAGCTCGGCCCAACAGGCAGTGAGGGTACGACCCCCACTGGGCCTGCTGCCCTCTGATGAGCCATGGGCCAGTCCAGGAGCAGATGGAGATGCCGCACAGCCTCATGGGCAGTAACCCTGCCCACGGGG
This sequence comes from Chelonoidis abingdonii, assembly GCF_003597395.2. NCBI lineage: Eukaryota > Metazoa > Chordata > Testudines > Testudinidae > Chelonoidis > Chelonoidis abingdonii. The sequence continues at coordinate 3,375,728 of NC_133775.1, forward strand.
TCAGGCCTACGGGCCCAGGGACTGTCACCATGGGGTGTCCAGCTACTGGCGGGAACTATGGCTTCCCACAGCCTGGATCTGGGGTGGCCACCGAGAGGGGAGAGGCTGGCTAGGACGTGAGCCCCCTGCACTTGAAGCCCAGTGCCCAGGAACCTCCTCACAAGCTGGGGGGCACTCAGAGGAGAGCCACGGGAAGGGTCGGGAGGCTGGAGGAGGGCTGTAAAGGGAGCAGCATGCACAGTTGGCGGAGTGGCGGTCAGAGCCACGCAAACAGTCTCGAAGAGTCGAGCAGGCACAGACCCCAGCGGGCGGGCAGAGAGAGGAGTCCTACATTGACTAGCCTGGGAATCCTGCCAGCTCCTGCAGGGTGGCCGAAGTGGGGTACCGCACACGCCAGGGCCCCAGGGCGCTGGTGCAGCAGTTAATTGGCAAGCGGTAACTGGGCAGAGCTGCTCACGTGCACTGCCCCACCGATACCCTGCCAGCCCAGCCGGGAGCCCGCAGGCAGACCCCACTGGGAAAGGGGGACCCAGCACCTCCCACAGAGCAGCAGGGGGAGGGTACTCACGGGAGGTAGGCGGAGCCTCCCTGCAGCTTGGCGCCGTCCCAAAAGCAGTCCAGAGGGGTCAGGATCACACAGGGGAAAAGCTTCTCGATCATCTGGGGGGGGGGGGGGGGACACAAGGGGAGGGATCAGAACCACTGCTGGATCCCCTGTTGCACTATTACCGCCTCCTGCACGCTTCTTCCCCTGCCGGCTCTGGTCCCCACCTCTCCAGCCCTGGCTCCCTGCCGCAGGGGTGAGAGCCTTCTCCTCTGCAGCTCCAGCAGCCTCCCTGGGACTGTCCTGCTACGCAGAGCCAGACCCTGCCCCCTCACCTCTCTGCGCTGCATACAGGCAGCGCAGGGCCAGGCCTGGATCTCGCAATGGGGCCAGACAAGCTCTGGATCCAACCCAGCCTTTTCCCATCGCCACCGGCCATGGAGAGCGAGCGCCCCTCGTGCCCCAGGCTCTCTGCCCGTGCGGGCAACACCAGCCCGTGGGGTCAGCCGCCCTGCAGAGTGGGGCCTGGGCAGCAGGACATCAGCAATTTCCCAGGCACTTCAGGGCAATTCCTGCAGTGCCAATCCGGTCCCAGGGCCTCACCCGCTCGATCATGCCATTCTCAATGATCGGGACACCGGATTTGTAGCAGATTTTGTTCAAATCCCAGGATCTGGGAAAATAAGCAGAGAAACGAAAGGAAGGTTAGAATGGCAGAGGGAGCTGTACGGTGCTGGGCACTGGGGGGGAATCAAGAGAGATAGGGTCATTAGGAAGCGTTAGGAGGGGCAGGGTGCCAGGAGGGGCCAGGGCTGGGGCATCAGGAGGCAGAGTGGAATCCAGACCCTGGGACCCCCATGGCCCGTGGCCCTTTTGCGTCACACTCACTTTCCATACAGCGAGACTTGCACCTTGCTGGCTGCCAGTGCCGCCTCGAGGTGCAGCTCCAGCGCCTCCTGGGTGAGGACGTTCTCCCCTTCCCGTTTTGGGGTCTGGATCAGCATTTGGGACGTGTAGACGGATTCTTCCCCCAGCTTCTCTTTCGTGTACCTGAGCTCCTGGCTGACACGGCTGCCAGCTGGGGAGAGAATGAGAGAACTTCAATTAACACGCCGCCCCCAAGGTGGCTGGGGACCCTCCTGGAGGCAGCTCCCCCCAGCAGAACCCCCCTAGAGATGAGACTGGCTGGAGCTCAGCTCTGCCCAGAGCACTTGAACGAGGGGACATCCAACGAAATGAGGAGGCAAGAAATTAGAGAACATGTTTTTACACAATGCAAAATTAACCTGTGGAACTCTCTGCAACAGGATATCCCAGAGCTCAGCGGGGGATCAGATTTTCTGTAGATCCTGAGACCTGCTGGGCCTACAAATTTACCCCAATAGTGAGCTCACCTGTAAAAAGTTCATCAGATGTTACAATAACCTAAAATAACCAACGCTAGTGAGCAAAGGTCCAAAAGGGCAACAGAAAAATGGCCTTAGTCTAATCCAAAAGGCCAAGCTGACCTCACCTGAGAACTGGGCTGAAATGAACAGGTGATGTGCAGCCGGAAGTTAATATGCCAAAGTTGGTACGTTCGATATTAGGCCTAACTGGTGGACAGAATCATGAGCGGCTGAGCTGGCCCTTGGCGGGGCCTTAAAGAAAGAGATTTGGTGGGGAAAGACATAACAAACAGAGGCTCCTGGAGTGAGCCCCACCGTCCTAGCTGCCACCCACACTGCCTCCTGGGGCCCCGCGCCTTTGTCACGCTGATCCTGAGACGTGTCCTGACCACTACAGAGAGAGATGGACTCGGCCGACGTCGCCACTCCATTGGCTCCAGCCGCATCCCAGACACCCGCTGAGGGGACCGTTCTGACCATCTCTGAGACCATTTAAAGCGACAGTCAGACGAGGGGGCTGATGGGAGGGGAATGGGGCCTGCGTTACAATAAAAGCTGTAGTTTATCTTTGGCATTTCAAAGGCTTTAGCTGGTTTCCCTTTAACGGAAGGTTAGAAGGGTTTTCAGGGTGTGTTTGCCGTGGAACAAAGTGGGCTGAGTCTCTGTCTACCAAGCCCCGGGTTTGTGTAACCCTGGGCAATGACTGCATTACGTTATGGGGCACCTCCCGCATACACTAGAATAGAAACAGAAGAGGAAGCAAACCCTGGCCCCCCCCAGCAAGTCCTGCCTGAGCTGCCTCATAAGCACGGTTACGCTGCACGCACCCTGTGAGCAAGGCGCCCCACCAGTAAATACGGACACACGTGTTTGCTTTTGCAGCACCTAGCGCATGACGGCAGTTTAGCCAAACCCACTCGACACCCAAAAAAAACCCTGGACAGATGCTGCCCTGGCTGGGCAGGATGTCTGGGAACTGGCTCGATTCTCAATTCTCAACGTGCTGTCACATTCCTCTCACTCATCGGGTGCCCCAAGCCGAGACCCACCCCCCGTTCCTGCGCTAACACAGATGTGGGGGAGCCGTCGGAGCGAGACGAGAGGGACGGGCTCTTCCTGCCTAGCTGGGACCAGCTGTGGGGTTTCTGTACCACACTGCATGCTCTCTGGGGCAGGGAACGGTCCTCTCTGTGATGGGGCCTGGCGCTGGCTGGCCTCTGCACACTGAAACAAACAAACAAAAATTCCTTCTTCTTTGCTGCTCATTAGATAAGTCAGACTGGCCTAGGAATCTGCCAGCCGCTGGGCCTCGGCTGGGCCTGTCCCTTGGTGCAGGCAAGGGGCACGCTGTGGGTTTGACCCGAATCTCCCTCGCACTCCTTACAAATTTCAATCCACTGAGGCAGCCAGATGCAAAATGCAGAGACTCAGCCAGCCCCAATGGGTGGCTGGGACCCAGGCAAACGAACCTCCTTTGCCAGCTTCAAGCCTAAGGGCGCCTGGGGAAGAATTTCTGAGCTACCAGCCTGCGTTTCAGGCAGCCCTTGCTCCGCAGTGAGGCGGACAGAGGCTGGGATGGCAGCACCGGAACTGCTCAGACATCCTCTTCGTTTTCCATTCGCTGTCCCCTAAGTTCCTTTCAGCTGTGCGGCCGCCCAGCTGCCTATTAAGCCCTGCACAGGGGCTCAGGGCTGCAGCAGGGAGAGATGCCTCTCCCCAGCACCGACCTGCCGTGCCAGGGAGAGGCGCTTATCCCTGCTGCCCCAGCACCGACCTGCCGCGCCGGGGAGAGGCGCTTATCCCTGCTGCCCCAGCACCTACCTGCCACGCTGGGGAGAGGCGCTTATCCCTGCCGGCCCCAGCACTGATCTGCTGCGCCGGGGAGAGGCGCCTAACCCTGATGCCCCAGCACCAACTTGCCGCGCCGGGGAGAGGTGGCTAACCCTGTTGGCCCCAGCACCGACCTGCTGCGCCAGGGAGAGGTGCCTATCCCTGCCGGCCCCAGCACCGACCTGCTGTGCTGGGGAGAGGCGCCTCTCCCCGCCGGCCCCAGTACCGACCTGCTGTGTTTGGGAGAGGCGCCTATCCCTGCCGGCCCCAGCACCGACCTGCCGCGCCGGGGAGAGGCACCTCTCCCTGCCGGCTCCAGCACCAACCTGCCATGCCGGGGAGAGGTGCCTATCCCTGCCGGCCCCAGCACCGACCTGAGAGAGGCGCCTCTCCCCCATCCCGGAACAGCTGTGGCAAGAGAGGGCTGGGGGAATCCTCTCTCCTCACCGCAGCCCCGGGGCATTCTGCACGTCAAATCCCTCATCCCTGGTCCCACTTCAGAGCCCATGCCCCTGCACCCCAACCCTCTCTCCCAGCCCTGAGCCCCCTCCCGCACCCTGAGCCCATCAGCCCCACTCCCACCGCACATCACCTCCATATTGGTGCACATAACATTCATTCCGCACATGGATGTAAAAAACGAGAGGGAACATTGGTCCAGGCCCATGTCACCATCAGCCCTGCAGCTGCAGCCGGGGACGGACACGTTCAGCCCCTACACAGCCCATACTGGCTCCTCCCTAGACGCAGGCTCTCCAGCCGCTCACTGCCTCCTGCCTGCACCCCTGTAGCCATCCCAGAGCGTTCCTTGTGTCACCCCCGTCTGACGCACGCTGGAGAGGTTTTGGTCCTTCCTTTTGGGTTGTCTCTGCTCCTGCCTCACCCAGCAGCGGGGCCTGAGCTTCTCTCCAGGGGACTCATTTCTGCAGATCGTTCCTTTGATCCCCCACACAAGGCGGCTGCAACTTTCTTATCAAGCTCGTCTTTGCCTTCCCCCTTCCACCCTTGCTCTCTGGCACATCTGACCACGACAGACTCATCTCCTGCCCTTTCCCTTGTGAGCACCCAGCCAGTGCACTACGCTGCTGAGCAGCCCATCTCCATACCATTCCCATCTCCCTGTCAGAGGAACAACCCACTTTCCCTCCACTCCCTGCAGCCCCAGGCGTGCCGGCGACACACGCCGCTGTGCGGCCCTGCTCCCCACTAGCCCATCTGCCATACTGACCAGCAGCTTTCACCAGTGCCACACTTAGAACCACCTTGTGAATTCAACCCAGTGGAAACCGGAAAAGCAGATTTATCCGGCTGGGCCCACCGTCCAGCAACTCCTAGATTCAGGCAGCCCCAGCCCCTCCTCTGACGGGCCCCCCGCTCCCCTCCGGTCACCACCCAAAGGCGGCCGATTGCTCCCGCTAACCACCCGTCTCGCCGGCTGCCAGAGACCGGACCCATTTCTACACCCTGCTGCACTTCTAGAACATTCCGGGTCTTTCCTAACAGGCCTCCCCATAGCCTGGGGTCTGGTCGCTTCCATTTTCCCTGGAGAAGCCCTGAGATTTCCATTCCCCAGCTGGAGCCGCAGCTCGACGTCTTGGCTCTAGCTGCCTTTCCCATCTCAGCCGGGGCCAGGCCAATCATTTCAGGAGAAAGGGGAGTTCAACACAATGGCAGGGGGAGAGGGTTGTTTTCTGGAAATAAAATGGGGGTTTGGCAAACCTGACACTTGCCCCTTCCTCTAAAGCAGCTGGCACCAGCACCAGGCGGGGGCAGATCGGCCGCGATACCTGCGTGCTCAGCCAGCCCGACTGGGCACAGCCTCTGCCCAGTTTCCGTATTCCCTCTGCAGACTCCCCCAGTGTGCAGAAGTGGGATTTGAATCCAGTTCTCCAGAGGCTAACCACACAGCCTCTTTCCCCTCCACGCACCCTTTCCATGGCCGCTCATCCCGAGGGCCCAGCTGGACACACACGTGGCCAGCGCAGAGCGCGCCAGCTATAGCACAGAGCGCCAGCGAGCACAGCTTCGCAATTGCTGGCTCCCCGGCCCGAACAGCACTATTCCCAGCGTCTCCCCCTCCAGCGCCAGAGCACCTGGGGGAGGAGGGCGGGATGCTGCCGGTGCGTGTCAACGTGGCGTTAGGGGCGCCACCCGGGTGCAGGAGCCTTAGGCTGCGTTCCCAGCTCTGCCACGGGACATTGGGCAAAACTCTCCCTCTGTCCAGCATCAACTCTCCTCCCCTGTGTGGCGGCAGGCTGTGGGGGTGCTATGATGAAAGGGGAAAGGCACAGGTGCTCTCGCTCTTCCCCCAACCAGCCAGGGCCCTCACGTTCCCGTCCACCTGAGATGGACCATAGCAATGGCAGGCCCGAGAGGGGAGAGGACACCCCTCAGAACGGGCCTGGGACAGGATGGGACTTCCTGCAGAACAGGGCACCCCACGGCACAGGCCCAGGATGGGATAGGGCACCCCACAGAACAGGCCAGGGACACCCCACAGAACAGGCAGGTAATGCCCCATGGAATGGGACTGGGACGGGACGCCATGCAGAATGGAGCACCCCATGGAACAGGAGGGGGACAGGACACCATGCAGAAGGGAGCACCCCACAGAACGGGCAGGGGACAGGACGCCATGCAGAACGGAGCACCCCACAGAACGGGCGGGGGACGGGACGCCATGCAGAATGGGGCATCCCACAGAACGGGCGGGGGACGGGACGCCACGCAGAAGGGAGCACCTCACGGAACAGGAGGGAGACGGGATGCCACGCAGAAGGCAGCACCCCACGGAACGGGCGGGGGACGGGACGCCATGCAGAAGGCAGCACCCCACGGAACGGGCGGGGGACGGGACGCCATGCAGAAGGCAGCACCCCACGGAACGGGCGGGGGACGGGACGCCATGCAGAAGGGAGCACCCCACGGAACGGGCGGGGGACGGGACGCCATGCAGAAGGCAGCACCCCACGGAACGGGCGGGGGACGGGACGCCATGCAGAAGGCAGCACCCCACGGAACGGGCGGGGGACGGGACGCCATGCAGAAGGGAGCACCCCACGGAACGGGCGGGGGACGGGACGCCATGCAGAAGGCAGCACCCCACGGAACGGGCGGGGGACGGGACGCCATGCAGAAGGGAGCACCCCACGGAACGGGCGGGGGACGGGACGCCATGCAGAACGGAGCACCCCACGGAACGGGCGGGGGACGGGACGCCATGCAGAAGGCAGCACCCCACGGAACGGGCGGGGGACGGGACGCCATGCAGAAGGGAGCACCCCACGGAACGGGCGGGGGACGGGACGCCATGCAGAACGGAGCACCCCACGGAACGGGCGGGGGACGGGACGCCATGCAGAAGGGAGCACCCCACGGAACGGGCGGGGGACGGGACGCCATGCAGAAGGCAGCACCCCACGGAACGGGCGGGGGACGGGACGCCATGCAGAACAGAGCACCCCATGGAATGGGCAGGGGGCTAGGATGCCATGCAGAATGGGGCACCCCATGGAACAGGCAAGGGCCACCCCATGGAACACCCAGGACAGGGCACCACATGGAGGGCTGGGCCTACTCAGGTTTCTTTCTCTCATTCTGTTTATTATGGTGGCACCTACAGCCGCCCCTGCAGCCTGGGGCCCCACTGTGCCAGGCACCGCCCCTGCCCCTGCCCAGAAGATCTCACAATCTAACCCGACAGGGCACACTGAGGGGAACCAGCACCCAGGGAGGGGGTGGCTTGCCACAGTCACCCAGCCAGGCAGTGACCCAGCTGGCACCCAGCCCCCAGGCTGGCCGGCTGCTGGCCCCCCGTTTACAGTCAGTCCTTCAGGCCGCGGCCGCTTGGCTCCTGGAAACACGGGATGGATCAGTCCTGCAGCACAGATCCCAGCAGGGAGCAGCTTGGAGCTGAGAGGGAACGCACGCAGCAGGCCCCAGCCTCAGTCCAGCCCCTGCCAAGGGAGCAGGATTGGGACCACGCTCCGTCTCTCCAGCTCACGGCTCAGTGCAGCACTCTGCCAGCTCTGGCTGCCGGCCAGCACACAGGAGGCCAAGCACAGTGAGAGCGAGACCCCAAATAAGCAACAGAATCTTCGCCTTTAATGACTTATTATTTCTTTCATGCTTTTATTTTTCCATCCCACCCTCCCCCCAGGGCTCCGGGAACAGCTGGGGACAGTCGGATGGCAGTTGTGAAGGAGGCCGTGCCAGGGAAGGCGGGGGAGCCATTGTGCCTGTGAAAGGGGACAGGGAGACGCAGGGGGTGCTGCGTGGGTGTCGGAGGAGGCATCCAAACCACTGCCAGCTGTTTGGGAGGTCAGGCAGGAGATGCACTGAGCTGCTCCAGGCTCAGCCCAGCCATCCAGCAGAAACCCAGCATGGAGAGAGGGAAAAAGGGCAGGAGGAGAGAGATGGGGGTTATGAGGATGGACGGACAGCACCCGCTAGAGAGCGTGCAGGCCTGCTGTCTAGCCCCTCGTGTCGCGCACTCCCCAGGGACCCCCCAGCGATCCTGCCCCCCCGAACCCCGGCCATCCAGCTGCTGGGGATTTCCATGGCGCGTTTGTCGTTACCCCCGAGTGCCACTGCAGGAAGAACTGCACATCTGCAAGTGTTGGGGGGGTGGGGGGCGTCCCTTGTAATTAGTGTTAATTTGGAACAGGGCGCTCCGAGCCAAGGAAGAGCTTCAAAGGCGATTGAGGAAGCCTCAAATTCCAACCTCCTAATTAACCAGGGAGTGAGATGAAAAGACAAGGCCGAAGCCCAGGCCTGCCAAGTGCACTTCAAACGAGAGGCTCGCTGGCTGGCACAGGGGGTGCGTGCCCACCCTAGCCCCCCAGATCTGAGCTGAGGGAGAGCCACCATGCCAGCCCTGGCTGGTTGCTGTCACCCCAGGGGTGAGGGGGCTGCGCAGGGGGAGGGGAGCATGCAGTAGGGGGAGGGGGCTCTACCAGCCAGCAAGATAGCAACAATGAGCATGTTAATGAGGAGTGCTATGCAAATTCTCCTTTCCTCCAATTAACAAAAGGAGCACTTGGCTTTCTCATGCACAGGGCCCCTCTGGTTCTAGCCAGTCCCCCCACCCCCCAGCCCTCCAGGGGGTGCAGCCGGGTTCCAATCTCCTCTGAGTCCCGAGGGCTTGGGGTGCCAGAGCCTCCCATTCCCCCTTGTGCTTCAGCATCCAGACATGGAGGGACCCTGCCCCCTGCCCAGGAAACCCGTGGGGCTGAGGATCGGGCACAGGAGCCTCGGGGCAGTGTCTGAGCCTGCCCCCAGACATGCCCCTGCAGAAGCCCAGCTCCCCATGGCGCTGCACTGTAAGCTGGACCTCACCCCACACCAGACCCAGAGCTGGGTTAAAACCAGGGACCACTCATATCACTGGCTAAGCACGGCCTCGCCCGGCCCAGCAGGCAGGGGATGGACCCACTGGGACCAACAGGGCTGTGCCAGTTCTGGTGCCAATCGGCCTCCAAACACAGCTCACGGAGGGGCCCCTATTCCCTCCCAGGCAGTCGCACCCAGCGCAGCGGGAGGCGACCCGGAGCCCTTGCAGCCACAGCTGCTCTGCGTGCGCCAGGCGAGGGTGGAGTGTACCCAGCCGGGGGGCAGGAGCAGACAGGCTGCACCCTGGTCTGGTGCCCAGAGACACATGGGCTGGGGAACGCAGCCAGGAGCGGATGCTTTCAGAGACAGTCAAGCTAAGAGGGCCCTGCCCCCCAGCGTGGCACCAGCTCCCCCAGGCAGCTCTTCCCAGCAGCCGCCTGGGACAGCACCACTGACCCCTCTGGCCAGGGCAGCGTCTGCACAGCAGCCTCCCCTGCCGCCGCTGATCCCCATAATTACAGCATCCTCAGCTCACTGACAGCACCAGGCACCTCCTCCCACTCAGCCAGGCCACCCCACTGAGCGCGCCAGGCCTGGGGAATGATCACCCCTCTGCCCATGGCTCGGTCTGGCTCTACCCCCTCCCGCTCCCCGAGCAAACTCTCTCTGGGCCATTTCCTCTGTCAGCACAACTCGCACGCCAGCAGTGGCTGGAGGGCCCAGCCGAGCTCGGGGGCCCATTGTGCCAGGGGCTGCACCCCCGTCCCTGAGAGAGAGGCCCTGCCCCACCACAGCCTCCAGTGTCAACGCTAAGCCAAGCTCACCCAGCAGGCACAGCCAGGGACATGGGGCAGGCGTGCCGTGGACAACGCTGCCCCCCAGCTCCCCCCTGCAGGTGCCCCGGCCAGCAGCCAGAGCTAGGACCAGGTGCCCACGGATGGGCAGAGAGGTGGGGCTGATGCTGCGCCAGCCCAGTTCACGCTACTCTTTAGGGGCGCTCTCCTTTGGTTGCTATAGCAACAGCATGGCACCCACCTGCCATCATCCAGGCCTGCTCTGAGCTGGGGTGCAGATTGGTACCCCTGGAAGTGCCCCCTGCGGGGCCTGATGTTGAATGGGCCCCAAGGAGCGTCTCCTGCCCCGCCTCGCACAGGGGATGGACCCGGCCCCCTACCGGGGCCCCTGCCCGTCTCTGAAGCAGCACTGCCCTTGGTGCCCTGCTGGCCGAGGCGTCGCCCCCCCTTGGCACGCAGCCCAGCAGTGTGGCCCAGCGGGCGGGTATTTCCTGCGGGTTGGGGCATCACCACAGGGTCCCCCTGCATCTCTCAGTGTTGGGCTCCCAAGTTCCAGGGGACGCATCAGCATGGAGCAAAACGGATGGGTAAGGGGCACCAAGGAGAGGGCTACGGACCACATCCCACCCCTCAGGCCCACTGCGCCATCGCCCCCACCCACCAAGGAGCCAGGGGGCCTCCCTGTAGAGGCTGGGCTGCAACCTGCCCTCCAAGATCTCCCCAGCCCCCCACATCCAAAAGGGACAGGGAGGTCCCCATGGCTGCCGGAGCCCTACACACAGCTCCACTGTCTGCACCTGCCATCCATGGGTTCAGACCCAGGTCGCTGCTGCCTGGGATGGAACGTGAAAGGGGACCTGAGGCCATCCCAGCTTTTGCAGGGTAGCACACCCAGCGCCGCAGCCACTGCAGCAGGAGAGTTTTACGGCCCCCCTGTTCAGGGCGGGGGGGGGGGTCACCGCAACCAGCCAGCGCCCCTACACTCAGCCTCAAGGAGCTGAATTCACACCACAACGCACTGCCCCTCGCTGCCTCCAGCAGAGTGAGCGAGAGGATCCAAACGCTGGCATCCTGCCCACGCTGCTGCCAGCTGCAAAGACTGGCAGACTTAGCCCCAACCTGCCGCTGAGCCACCCAGGATGCCCTGAGCCATGCCCCAAAGCTGGGGAGCAGAATGCGGGCCATGTGGGCACCCAGCAGCCAGCCCACCCTACTGGGTATTCACACCCCAGCTGGGAGAATGCAAGTGGTCGGTTGGAGGACAGGGCTGGAGCCGGGCAGTGTGGAATTGCATACAGAGTCAAGGTGCACCGCTGCGTATGCCATCAGGAACACGGCATAGCCAGATGCAACCTAACCAGGCAGGGAGAGCCGCTCTCGCTAACGAGGCCTGTCACCACCAATACCCCTCAGCTCCTTGCCTGCCCCTTTGTGCTGCCTGCCGCCCTCCCCGGCACACATACCTACAGCCCAGTAGTGCCCCGCCCTGGGGGTCCTGAAGTCACACACACACACCCTGGCTGGCAGCACCCCCTATCACATGCCCTGCAGGAACCAGCACTGGCACAGAGCCGGGAGCTCAGCCTGGGAACCACCAAGCCCTGGGCCTCCCTGCTGAGGCTGCCGACAAGGGGGCACCAAGAACCAAGGACGATGGCGACTTCTGGGACTATGGGGAGCCTGGCTGAGCCCCCCCAACTCATCACATGAGCCACCCAAGAGCCTTGGCTGGGAGGCAGGGCTGGCAAAGGCTGGACCCCAGCACCTGCCCCACTCCCCCAGACGCTCCCGCTCTAATGGCGGCCACATGAACAGAGCTCCCAGGAAACCTGGCCACCCGTCACAAACCCCCTTTGCTCCCAACCGCAGCATCAACCCACCTGGCCAATCCAGGGGCATTGTGAGCTGATGGGCCTGTAAAGCCCAGTCTCCCAGTGGGCTGCCCCCCACTACACCTCCCAGAGGCTCAGAGCATCCAGGAGGGCTTCTATGGCGGGGTGCCCAAACTGCCCCCTAAACAAAAAGCCCCAAATATCGAGACTGTCCCAATAAAATCTGGTCACTCGACTTAGAAATCTATAGGCTGAGTCGCCCAGGAGTGATGACTGCAATTCCATCCCCAGCCCTGGCAGGGCAGCGAGGAGTGGGGGGACAGAGTGTCAGAACACCTGGGTTCTAGTCCCCGTGCCTCACGTTTCCCCACTGGCAGCAATGGGACTAAAGATCCTGCAGGGCAGGTGGGGGAGACTGCGTGCCATACTGTCTGCTAAGTGCTTTGAGATCCTGGGATAAAGGGCAGAAATCCCAGGGTTGTTCCAGGCACAGACAGGGGGAAATGGCTCGCCCAGATGACAGGCCCTGTGTGAAGCCAGCTCTCTCCACACAGCCGGGGGCTGCCAGGCAGACGAAGAAAGCCAGTGCCAGGAACACAGACAGACGGCAGCCTGGGAGCTCTGTATACTGGGGCTTCCCCAGCCCACAGCTGTGGAGCTGGCCCGCTGGGCTGGACACCACTATGAAGCATGGGGGCCACTCTGGCACCTGGGCACCTCCAGCTATGGGGCACACCCCCCAATACCACCCTACAACCTGCCATGGGCTTCGAGCCCTGATCAGTCCTGCTTTGGCCACTCCCTACTGCTCAGGCAGCCGATTGCAGGAGATCTTAGCCTGAGCCCATCACCCTGGTATCTGGGTTCCTGGAATCTCCTCTCCCCTCCCTATGACAAGCCCTGTGGTAGCAGTTACTGGCACCCATTGATTTCATGCCCCCCCCCCCCACGGGGTCGTCAAACAATAGGGTCAGGCCTGTTCCAAAGGGGCTGCCCTGCTTTCGTACCTGTGGGCAGCCGAGCAGCACCAATATGGGGCCATGGCGTGGGTACAGAGTGCTGCAGGGCTCCTGGGCTGGGACAACAGGGGGCACCCAAAGGCCCCCATGTAACACACAACAGTGCTGCACACAGCCCGGGCCCCCTGTGTAACACACAAAGGCCAGGCCCCCTGACATCACACACAGTCACACAGCATCACGCCAAGTGGCACCAGAGCTGGCTCACCTGCTGAATGATTTAGATAATAATGTGGCATGGAGAGGACACTTACAGAGTCTGTGGATGATACCAAGCTGGGAGGGGTTGCAAGTGCTTTGGAGGACAGGATTAAAATTCAAAATGATCTGGATAAACTGGAGAAATGGCCTGAAGTAAATAGGATGAAATTCAAGAAGGACAAATGCAAAGTGCTCCACTGAGGAAGGAACAATCAGCTGCACACATACAAAATGGGAACTGACTGCCTAGGAAGGATACTGCAGAAAGGCATCTGGGGATCAGAGTGGATCACAAGCTAAATAGGAGTCAATAGTGTAACACTGTTACAAAAAAAGCAAACAAGCATCATTCTGGGCTGTATTAGCAGGAGTGTTGTGAGCAAGACACGAGAAGTCATTCTTCCGCTCTATCCGTGCTGATTAGGCCTCAGCTGGAGTACTGTCTCCAGTTTTGGGTGCCACATTTCAGGAGAGATGGGAACAAATTGGAGAAAGTCCAGAGAACAGCAACAAAAATGATTAAAGGTTGAGATAACATGAGTTATGAGGGATGACTGGAAACACTGGGTTTGTTCAATGTGGAGAAGAGAAGACTGGGAGGGGACACGATCACAGTTTTCGAGTACATATAAGGTTGTTACAAGGAGGAGGGAGGTAAATTGTTCTGAGGCTAGGACAAGAGGCAACGGGCTTAAATTGCAGCCAGGGCGGTTTAGGTTGGACATCAGGAAACACTTCCTAACTGTCAGGATGGTTAAACACTGGAATAAATTGCCCAGGGAGGTGGTGAAATCTCCATCACTAGAGATTTGTAAGAGCAGGTTGGACAAGGGATGGTCTAGATGAGGGGCAGTCAACAGGAGGGTCATGGACCAAGTCTAGACTGCCAGACACTTCTGGACAGACCACACAATCATCATTATTATTGTCATTGTTGTACTATTTTCTCTAGAGTCTGGACCTTGACTGTACCTGGTCTAAGAAACGTGGCCCTTGACAATAAATAATTGATTATCGCTGGCCTAGATAATCCTTAGTCTTGCCAAGAATGCAGGGGATGATCTTTCGAGGTCCCTTCCAGTCCTTCTATTCGATAAGAACCGTGACATCACACTGCATCACACATGACATCACACCTTTGCACCAGCTGGGGAATGCTAGCCCCGCCCCTTCCATGGCCCCCTCCCACGGCCACTGCCCCAGGCTAGCGCCCCCAGGCCCGGAGCACCGGGAGGGTGGGTGACACGGTCCAAGCTGGGGCCACCACACAGGGGGAGCCACTCAGTGGGAAGCAGGAGGGGGGCTCTGGGGGCGGAGCATGGGTGGGGACACATCTGGCTGTTTGGAGCAGCACAGCCTCCCCAGCCTAGAATACCTGTCGCCCATGTCTGGCGCCTCACAATGACACACCGTGACATCATGATCCCCCAAGAAAAGGTGGGGGTGCGGGAAGATACACTGGGCTGGGGCTCCAGCAACCGGAGTTCAAATCCCCACTCTGCACTGTTGGGTAAATCCCAGGATGTGTGAGCATGCACACTGTTCCTCAGTTTACCATCCATGCAATGGGGCTAATAATCCTGCCTTTGTCTGTGTAGCCTGGGAGCTCCTTGCTGGCAGGGGCTGTCTCATTGTGTGTCCAGACAGCACCTAACACAACAGGGCCCTGAGCTCAGCTGGGGCCGGCAGGTGCTACCGTAATATACCTGGTAAGGGCTCCACTCAGAAGTGGCCCTCTTGTGTGCATGCCCCCAGTCTCTGGGGTATTTCCCACAGCCATCGGTGCGCAGGAGGCCACGCAGTGCCAAGCACAAGGTTTAACAGCCCGGCCGAGTTAAATACGACAATCTCCTCCTGAGTGCACGCAACCCTGCTCCTGCCGGGGCCTATGGCATGGCACTGCCAACCCCAGGGAGTGCCCAGCATAACAGGCCCCACTCCTGCAGCCAGGAGCAGCCCCACGGCAGCGATGGAGCCGCAGCAGCCAAGCGCTGGCCAAACACAAGAAGGGAGGGCAATCCGGGGCTGGGGCAACCACCTGACTGCACCAGGCCTTTGCTAGCCCACGTGGCTGCTGGGTTCTCCGCTGCTATGAGCCGAGCCAGGCTTGACTTCAGGGCACGTGAAGACGGGTCCTTCGCTGCCTAGGATGTCACCAGGCTCCCTGCTCCTCTCCTGCCGTCCGTCCAGTCCCAGCAGGGGCCAGCCAAGGGCCTGCCCAAGCCCAGTTAGTCCACAGGGCCTTTCCAACAACATGCTCGGCTCAGGCTCCAGAGAGGAGTTCCCCCATTGCACTCCGCTGGGAGCTGGCAGCCCAGCCCTTCCCTGCCCCGGGACAGGTGCCTCGATTCCCTTTGGGGGCACAGCTATGAAAGCATGGGCGGGGGGGCAAACGAGAGACATGGCCTCCCCCGCCCCAGCGCTCACACACACACACGCGCACGCACTGACTCAGCTCGCTAGCCGCGGCCCCGAGGGCTGCAGTGCACGCAGGCCGGGGGCCACCTTCAAAGTGTTGTGGGATGGATTAGCGGGATTAGGGAGCGGGTGAAAGGAGCCGTGCTGCTCCGGAGGAAGTCGCGCTGAGGGCAGACTAAAAGAGCCATTTTCACCTGGCCCGCCCGCGGCCGCCAGCTTCGCCTGTCACAACACGGCCGCGGGGGCCCTACTCTGCTCCGCAGCCCGTGTCCGGGGGGCAGGGAATACAGCCAGCTGGGTGTCCAGGGTGGGCACTGGAGGGGTGGGTGGCTTGCTGTCCCCCTCCAGTGCCTCCCCCTCAGACAGCCCGTCGGGAGTCTCCCTGCACTGCTGGCGGGGGCAGCAGCTGGGCGTCCTCTTGGTAGGCAGAGAAGATCCCGGGCTGGGGGATGAATGCCATGGACTGTGCCCCCTACAGACCCTTCTTTAACAACCCAGCCCCCCAAAAGCAGGTTCTCCTGCCGCTTTTCCAACCAGACAAGGCAAAGGGTGACCAGCTTCCCAAGCCAGCGGAGGAGCCGGGGACCCAGCCAGGCCTGTGCCTCTCGGCACCAAACAAACGTCTTTATCACTAGAAAGCCCAAGGGCTGGCTTGGTGGGGGAGGGAAGAGGCCTCTCCTGAAGGAGCTCCCAGAGCTGCAGCCGGGGATGAGGGGCTGCGTGACCCCCCAAAATATGGGGAGGGGGAGAGAGTCGGTTGGGAACCATTCACTGCTAAGACTCCTGTCAGCACTGACATAAATTTCCACTGGTGTTGGAATTTAGGCCCTGGCTATTTCCATATGTATAGGGCTGCCTGGACTAATTATGCTAATCATCTCCTCTGTCTGGCGCTGTGAAAAATGGCTGCATTAGGCACTCCACTGCCTGCTAATGTGCCTTAATGTGGGGCTGAAACATACATTCATCCCCCTCTGAATGGGGGAATTTTTCCACTTTGCTGCCTTCATTCAGGCATGAAATGAAGGTTTTGAACTCAGACCACTTTTCCAGGCCTGAGGAGGAAGCAGAGAATAAAACTCTTCTTGGCCCCTCTCCCTGCCCCCCCCCTCGCCCCAAATAGAAAACACCAAACACTAAAACCAAACACTGCTGTCCACAAAATTCTTGCCGGGTCTTTAAAAAAAATTAAAAAAACAGCAATTTTTCCATCCATCACAAGTGATCAATCGGTCACTCGGGGGTGGGAGGGGGCCCTGAGAAGAAAGCCAGGAAGATACTTCCCCCCGACCATAAAAACCTCAAAGATTTCTGCCCCCACGCAGCTTTGGCAGATTGAGCCAGGCTCCGACTCTGAGCTGGCTTCAGACAAGAAAGCGCCTTTCACAGCCAGCCCCCGCTGCAGGGAGAAGATGCTTCAGAGCAAATGTCACAGCGGAGGGAGCAAACAAAGCAGATTTTTAAGCTAATGGAGCAGGCCACGAGTGAGCTGGGGGGGCAAGGTAAGGATCTTCTGCTCGCTGGCTGAATACAAACCTGGTTCCCTCTTCTGCTGGTGCAGAGAGCGAGGTCTGTCCCCGAGAGCCTGGGCTAGCATACGGGTCGCCCCCTCCCCCCCAAAAAAGCAGGGTTGGGGGAAGGCGGCAGAGTCAGCTGAACGACGACACGTGATGCTAAGGAACCAGGACAATGCTCTGGACAGGGGCAGCAGCAAAGTGGCAGCCACAAAAAAGTCTGGAGGAAAAATGATCTTGGGATGCCAGCCAGAGGTGGGCGCACCTGCCAGTCCCCTCTCCGTGGGGCAGCACATAGCAGGGGGAGGAGACACTCTCAGGCAGCTGAACTGTACCAGGTGCAGCCTCCAGTGAGTCTCATGTCCCATCGCCAGCTCTCAATAGCCGTGGGATTTTGGAGGGCACCCAACTTGAGCCATCTCCCGCGGGCTAGAGGTTCACGGGGTGGCTGCTCAGCATTTCCCGACAGAGTGACTCCCACAGCAGCACAGCGCCCCAGGTCGGGCTCCCAGCTTCCCCCCGGAAAACAGGGCCTGTGCACGGTCTCCCCACTCACTCTGCTGCCCTCACCCAGAGCTCCTGACTCCTCCGACCACAGCTAGGAAGTGGCTACCAGGGGATCCAATGTGACTGCCCAGGCTGGTTGCCT
Organism: Chelonoidis abingdonii; assembly: GCF_003597395.2. Taxonomy (NCBI): domain Eukaryota; kingdom Metazoa; phylum Chordata; order Testudines; family Testudinidae; genus Chelonoidis; species Chelonoidis abingdonii. The sequence continues at coordinate 3,393,248 of NC_133775.1, forward strand.
GTGACCTCCACTGCCCACACCATCCAGTGACAGCCCTGATGGACTATATCCCCCCACCCAAAACGCTACTCCCCTCCCCAGGCTAGTGCATCGTAGCATCCACAGACACTCCCCTCCCCCCCATGCACATACTGACTCCGGTGGGCCTGGATTCCAGCAGGCTGGCTGATTCCTCGCAGCGCCTACACCCGTCCTCCCGCAGGCCGGCTCCTCGCTCAGCCGTTAGCACCCCCAGTGCCTCTCTGGAGCCTGCCATTACCCAGGAGACCACCCAGCACTGCCAGTGCCCACCCCCAGTCTCCGCTCTGCAGACACTGCCGCTCTTCTCCTGCTGGATTTCCTCGACCCCGGGCCCAGCTGGGAGCAGAGGCCAGGACGCAGCTCCCGGAATGTGCGCAGGTCCCCAGAACACCTCCCCAGCCCCCCACACTGACCCTTTGACAGGTGGCTTCGTCCCTCCCTTTTTTTTTTCCCCTCTTTCAAGGGGCCCTGTGTGGAGATGGCAGGTCATCTCCAGCCAGATCCCCTGGACTAGGGACCCATCACCCAGCTCCCCCTCAGTGAGCTGCATGTGCCCAGGGGTTCGTCCCCCTCCTGGCAGCCCACTGCATGCCAGGACAGTGCCAACGCCTCCCCGAGCCGACAGCCCCCTAAGCCACGCTGGCTCTGTCCAAAACGAAGCCAGGCAGCTACAGAGAGGCCAGCGACGCCTGCCACACCAGGCTGGCCGACAGGCCACCAGTGCATCCTGGTCCAACCCCAGCCAGGGCCAGGCCTGGCACTCAGGGTCCAACAGCGGGGCACCTGGTACCAGTCTCAGGAGTGAGGGGTCCAGCATGCACAAGGGCCTCCAGGGGGCGCTGCTGCCCAGGAGCTCGGGAGCTGTGGGGGGACCTGCAGGTGGGATCTCCGTGACGGAGGCTGACTAGCACCTGCCAGACAGCTTCCCTCCAGCATCTGCTACCCAACTTCCCTCTGCCCTCCCGGGACCTCCTCTTCTCTCCCTTTCCCTAAGTCCCACCCCACCCTCCCCAGGCTGATTCGCAGAGGCCAGGCTCAGAATCGCCCCTCTCTGCCCCCCGGTCCCACATACTGGAGCTTAGGGGCAGTGAACCCCTCACTTTCCACAGTCCTTCTGCCGGGGACAGGGAGAGGGGGCGATTCCACACACCAGGTGGCTGAGAAGCTGCTGCACAGGGCACTGGGCTGCTCCAGTGAGAGGCTAACCCAGCCTTCCCTTGACCCAGCTCTTGGCCCCATAAATCACCCCCAGCTCAGCAAACACACTCAGACAGCCAGGAACAGCTGTCAGGTGGCCAGAGGTAATTCAACACTCAGCCAGGGGGTTCAAAGCCTCCAAGAAGCTAATCGCTTTAGAGGCACCTAATTGAACATTTCCACAGGCAATCCCAACTTACGGGCGCAGTCATATCTTTTCCCACTTCTCCCCCCCGCCACCCCCCCCGTGGATCAGGCCGGTCAATAATCCCTTCTCCAGCATGGGCACGGCCTGTATGGCCCGGGCTGGTTTCCATCTTTCCACGTGCCACCCCTCCTGCCTCCAGCGGCAGCTGAAACCCTGCCATGTTCCCTCCCTCCACAATGGCCCTGATCCCGCTGGCCTAGCACAGGAGGCGAACTTTCACGACAGGCTCCAACATGGGAATGGAGCGGGCCCCTCACAGGCCAGCCTGATGTCGGCCTGCCCCCGTGAGGAAGTGACTGCAGTGAGAGGAGGCTGCTTGTCCGATCGCGGGTGCCCTTTAAAGTCCGATGGTAGAGAGATACCCAGATAACACTGGCAAGTGACCCGCACCCACACGCTGCAGAGGAAGGCCAAAAAAATCACAACGTCCCTGCCAATCTGATCAGGGGGAAATTTCTTCCTGACCTTACATATGGCATGAACCTGTAGAAGAGAGTGCTCGTTGCCACCTTACAGCCCTGGCCCACCCAGCCCCATGTCTGATCTCCAGCTGGGGACATCTCTGAGGAAGGAGACAAAAAATCCTAGAATGCATTGGGGGAGGGGAAATCCCTTCCTGGCCCCTGCCAGTGGGAGTCAAGCCCTGAAGCATGAGTGTTGGGAACACAAGCCCCAGGGCTACTGAGCCTGGCCGCACCCCACCATCACAAGCAGTCCCACCAGAGAGTCATGCTCATATGTATCCTGCCCTCTCTTCGGACTCATTACATTGTTTGCCCCCCACAACTCCTGTCAGGAGGTTGTTTCAGAACCTGGGCCCTCCGACAGGGAGAAACTTTCTTCTAATTTCCAGCCTGAATTGGACCCTGGCCAGTTCGTACCCATTTGTTCCTGTGCCAGCACCACCCTTCACGTTAACGAGCTCGTCACCCTCCCTAGGTGGCATTTACCCCAAGTGTATTGCAAGAGAGCAAAGATCAAGTCCCCCCTCGGCTCCCCCAAGCTCCTCTCAGCAGCCAGGCCCTCAGCTCCCTGATCATGCTCACAGCTCTTTCCTGCACCAGTCCCATCCTGGGGCAGGCTCCACACAGCAGCAGCGTGTGTGGCAGGGTCTGTGCTGCATGCTGGGGCCTGCCTGCTTCCCTCCCCCCAAGTAACAGCAGAGTCAGACCCATGGGCCCATCCCTGCCATCACCTTCTGGAGAAGCCCAAGGGCATGGCAGCTGGCAACATGTCCTGGGGCTTGGAGACCCTTCCCAGGCTGGGGGCTTGATCAGCTGCTGCTGTCTTCCGTGACTCCGGGGGCACCCTCTCCCCCCATAGGCATGCTCTGGGCAATGCTCTTCTGCATGCAGGGCAGCGGGTAGCTAACTGCATTGTCAGGGAGCCAAGCGCTGGTGCAAGGTACCCACCCGACAGGACCCGCGAGCCCTTGGCTTCTCCACAGGCCAGTGTAAGCTTCCCATATAGCGTCCTCGGCCTGCAGGACACGGCCCTGCAGTGGGGAGAGGGGACTTGAGCCTCCCTGGCCCATTCTGTCCTCAGTCTCTCTAACAAAACTGCTCTAGGTCTGCTCAGTGCCCGCCACGCTGGCGGCTGGTTTGGAGAGGGACCCTTGGCACCCCCACGCCCTGGCCAACATCCGATCCCAAACCCTCCGTCACCAGTGACCCGGATCCGTGGAGAACCTGCTGCTCTACCCGTGTGACCCAGTGACAAAAGCAATCAGGGACTTCAGCTGACCCAGCTCCACCCCCGTCTCAGACCAGGGTTGATCTGCTCTGGCCATTCCTTTGCAGCTGATTTATCATTTGCCCCACAGAGATACAAGCAGCAGCTGCCCTGAGCTGCCTCGTACCAGAAAATCAAACCCAGCCCTTCCCAGGACCAAAGGACCCCTCTCTGTCACCGACCCCGGCCCCCCTCCTCCCATGTATCCCGAGAGGCAGACCAGGGCCAAGCCACTGCCACAAGATCTAGCCCCCATGCCCACTTGATGAAGGGGTCAGCCCTGGCTCAGCAGACTGATGGGAATCCCCAGGGCACAGGAGTAGGGCCAGCTGACGGAAGAGCTAGACGTGGCCCAAGCCCCTGTGGCAAGGACTGTGCCATTGCTCCGCTGGGAACCAGGAGTGAAAGCCATTGGAACGTGACACCCTAAGGGAGCGGCAGGCACCAATGCCCGTGGGCAGAGTGAGCTGCCTGGGTACTGACCAGCGCACAGAGCTTGGCTGCTTGGAGGTGTGATGGCAAAGGGATCCCGGGAGCAGCTGTTAAGCACAGACATAGTCACACCATTTATGTCCTGAGCCCAGCCACCCCTTCTCTGCAACAGCTCCTGACCTGGGCACAGCATCTCGTCCTGGCCTCCTCCTCGGGGGGCCCACCCACGACCCCTAGAGAAGGACAGCAGTAGAGTCCGGCAAATACCTCTCCTGGAACTTCCTGTCTCCTGGGTCTCCCTCCTGCATGCCCCTGCCTGGCTCCCAGGTAGCAGGAAGGGAGCTGAAGCCAGAAACCCTGCAGAGCAGATTTCCCTGCACTGGTGGTTTTTGGTAGGATGTGAATTCCAGACTCCCAAACCCACTAGCCAAGGGCCCAATCCTCTAGCCACTGCCGCAGGCGAGCTAGGCACAGACGGCCAAGGGGCTGCTTACAGGGTGAGAGGCAGAGAGAATCAGGGTAGGCTACATGAAGGCCATGGGGGCTAGCAAGAGTCTGACCCACACCCCACATTAGCACTGGAAAAGCTACTGTGGCCTTCGTCTGCACCCAGGGTCTGATCCCACCCCCGGTGAAGTCAGTGGGATGGCAGGGAGTTTCTGATGGACGACGTCACTGGGCAAGCCACTTTGATCCTACTGAACCACAACAGAGCCAGATCGATGCCCAAGTGCCTGCGGTGGCCATGCAAACACCCCAACCAGCAACACCAAGGGGCCCACCAGGACCTCAGCCACCAGAACCTTCCATCGGGTCCCGATACGCGGCCCAGCACTGTGCCAGGGGACACTGCAGCCACTCGGTCTGCTCCGGATTCTCCAACAGCACTTACACCCTGCACAGCTCACGGGCAGGGCACTACACTGGGCCCCTCTTTGCACAGAGCTCCCCACACCCATCTACCCATCGCTGAGCACCAGCACGCTCAGCACTGGCCAGACTATCACACCAAGCCATTGCTCAGAGGAGTTCAGTCTCAGAAGCACAGATCTGACTGCACATGCTAGCCTCAGCCGGGTGATCAACTCACAGCCAGAAGGTTCACATGGCCAGATCTCTCTTATCGGCAGCGCTTGGCACTACCCTCTGCCCATTCAAAGCACTGGGCAGATGTCACCCGACGCCACCTTGCAGCGCGCTACCAAGCAGGTAAAGGTTATCATCTGCATTTCACAGATGAGGAAACTGAGGCACAGAGCGGCTACTGGAAGTGCCCGAAGCCCAGCATGTGAGTCAGAATTGGACTCTGCCTCCTGAACCCACGACCGTTCCTCTAACCCACACAGCCCATTGCATGCCCGAAGCACTCGAAAAGCCACCGCCATTGCTCAGAGGGCCAAACAACATCCAGTCAGCATAAAGCGGCCTCTTGGGTGAACACGAGCTAGCACAGAGCAGTCCTGAGCCAGACAGCATGGCACCCAGGCCAGCCCCTGGCACATCCTATGGCATACAGAGAATCTCAGAACAACCACAATCCTGGGCTTCTGTGTCACCTGAAACGCCCCCCGCGCTTTGAGCTCTCACACGGAGCAGCATGAGCTTCCAGCAGGATAGCGAGCTGTGTCAGCACACCTTGATTCAAAGCACCTCTCCCCACACATCTCTGCCCCCCCATGCTGCACTGTTCCTATCCCCCACTCCCCTTTGAGACTCAGACCCCGGCTCTCATCTCCCCCAGGAGCACATCTGAGATCCTGGTTCCTCGCCCTGTTCAACAGACACCAGCCTGGAAAGCTCCGAACCCAAGCGACCAAAATCCCACATGGTACAGCCTCGCTTTGCATGCAGATAAAGGCCGGGGTGTGGTGTGGTGTGGTGTATTTCCCGTCTTCAAATGCTGAACAGCTGCAGTTGGATGAATCTTTTTTTTTTTGCATTACAAATCTGTGTAATGCAGAGGAGGGGAGGGAGGGAGATAAGACCTTGCCTCCTTTTCTTAACAGCCGCTCAGACACCCCTCTTCTCTGTGTGAAACAGGTGTGTAAACTTCACTGGCATTCACGGTAGGGAGGGAGGGGGGCTCTTTTAAAGGGCTGGGCCAGTAAAGCTGCTTCTATTGTTGAACAAAATCCAAGAGTAGTTGAGGACCACACATGGAGCTGGGGGGCGGGGAGGAAGGAGCGTTGTAGCTCAAAGATGGCTGACACAGCCGGAGGGTGTGAAAGTCCAACCTGATCTGGCCTCGGAGAAGGGCTGCAAGAAGAGCCTGCGAGGGTGTCCCAGAGGCAGAGAGGCCAGCGACCCTGAGAACGGAAAAGTCCTCCCGGAGCAGGAGAAGGAAAACTCGGAACGCCTGGCAGCCACGGGGAGAGCGCAGAATTGCAGGCTGAACTTATTAATAACAAAGGAATCATTTTTATCAAATGTTTCCACTAGGAAATGAGGCCTTGCTCTCGTCTGCCCCTTGCTTTCGGCTGTTTGTGTTCTCACTTGCTTCCCGTCTCCTTCTCCCGCACGTGCCCCAGCCAGCCCGTAACTGACAGCACTGTCAGAGGTTTCATTATCTCCTCCGGCAGCACCTTCTGGATTTTCCTATCAATAATGCAATATCGGAGCAGGGGCCTGGTGGCGTCTCATTCGCGGAGGGAGAATTTAATTACACGCGCCTCCACGGAGACATGGACGTGCATTGACAGTGATCCAGCTCCCACACAGAACCCCACGCATCCGCCATGGCGTGTACGCCCATGCACCTCCCTCCGCCCCGGGAAAGCACTCCCACGGGTGGCCCAGAGCTACCGAAATCTTGGGGAATGCACTACTTCATCAGTCTCCTCTCCCACCGGCCCAGCTGTCACCCGAGCGCCAGGAGCTGCTCTGGGAGTGTCAGAGGATTCAAGGCAGGAAACACTTCCATAAGGGCCCACGCATTGCTCTACGAGTGTTTACACTGGAAGACGTGTGTACGATCATGTCCGGACATATATGTTTGCACAGGTTCACATGTTCATGCATGTGCAGCGTGGGGCTCTCCCTTTATGCATTTCTTGTATGGCACAGCCGAGGTGTCAAAGATGAGACCGAAGCGGAGCAGAGCATGGATCATACAAACATGTATGTGAATGTGCATATGTGCCAAGTGCCCACCCACACCTAGGAAGGGCGCAGGTAGGATCCCCTCAGTAACGCTCCCAGAGCGGCTCAGAGCCGAACCCAGCTGGATTCCGGCTCAGCAGCCCAGGCTCATTCATTTCCTGCCTACAACAGCCACCATTTCCTCCTTCCCCCAGAGGGGCACGGAGATCCCCCCCACGGCACGTAGACAGCCCCACAGCACCCTCCCGCCCCACTGCGCCCAGACAGCCCAGCCCCCACGGTGCCTTCCCGCCCCACTGCGCCCAGGCAGCCCAGCCCACGCACCCTTCCCGCCCCACTGCGCCCAGACAGCCCAGCCTCCACGGTGCCCTCCCGCCCCACTGCGCCCAGACAGCCCTGCCCCCACGGCGCCCTCCCACCCCAATGCGCCCAGACAGCCCTGCCCCCACGACACCCTCCCGCCCCACTGCGCCCAGGCAGCCCAGCCCCCACGGCGCCTTCTCGCCCCACTGCGCCCAGACAGCCCAGCCCATGGACCCTTCCCGTCCCACTGCGCCCAGACAGCCCAGCCTCCACAGCGCCCTCCCGCCCCACTGCGCCCAGACAGCCCAGCCCACGGACCCTTCCCGCCCCACTGCGCCCAGACAGCCCAGCCTCCACAGCGCCCTCCCGCCCCACTGCGCCCAGACAGCCCAGCCCACGGACCCTTCCCGCCCCACTGCGCCCAGACAGCCCAGCCTCCACAGCACCCTCCCGCCCCACTGCGCCCAGACAGCCCAGCCTCCACAGCGCCCTCCCGCCCCACTGCGCCCAGACAGCCCAGCCCACGGACCCTTCCCGCCCCACTGCGCCCAGACAGCCCAGCCTCCACAGCACCCTCCCGCCCCACTGCGCCCAGACAGCCCAGCCTCCACAGCGCCCTCCCGCCCCACTGCGCCCAGGCAGCCCTGCCCCCACGGTGTCCTCCCGCCCCACTGCGCCCTCCCGTCCCACTGCGCCCAGGCAGCCCAGCCCCCACGGCGCCCTTCCGCCCCACTGCGCCTTCCTGCCCCACTGCACCCAGGGAGCCCACCCCCACAGTGCCTTCCCGCCCCACTGCGCCCAGGCAGCCCAGCCCCCATGGCGCCCTCCTGCTCCACTGCACCCAGACAGCCCTGCCCCCACATTGCCCTCCTGCCCCACTGTGCCCAGACAGCGCTGCCCCCACAGTGCCCTCCCACCCTACTGCGCCCTCCTGCCCCACTGTGCCCAGACAGCCCAGCCCTCAAGTGCCCAGACAGCCCAGTCCCCACAGTGCCCTCCCAGCCCACGTGCCCAGACAGTCCAGCCCCACTGCGCACAGACAGCCCTGCCCCCACAGTGCCCTCCCACCCTACTGCGCCCTCCCGTCCCACTGCGCCCAGACAGCCCAGCCCCCACGGCGCCCTCCAGCCCCACTGCGCCTAGACAGCCCAGCCCGCCCCACAGCGGCCCCCCACCCCAGCCCGGCGCTCACCTTCCACCCACAGCTGCTCCAGGTCGGTCTCGATGGCGGCGGCCCGGAGCCCCAGGGCCAGCGCGCCGAAGAGCAGCAGCCCGGCGAGCAGCACCTTCCCGCAGTGCCGCTGGATGCGGCAGCCCAGCGCGAAGAGCAGCGCCTGGAACCGGGCCCGCAGCCACAGCGGGGCCTTGGGGCCGACGGCCTCGCCCTGCGGGGAGAGGGGCAGCGTTACCCGGCGCGACCCCGCTCCATGGGGCCGGCTGCGGGGCGGGTGACAGGTGCTCGCATCACCCCCCCCTCCCGCCTGGGCCAAGGGGCAGCGCCTCGTCCGCCCGACGCAGCGCAGGGACCCCGGGGATCCCCCTTCCTCGCAGCCCCAGAGGCCTGGTTCCCCCCCCGGGGATGTCCTGGGGGGCAGGGCGCCCCCTGAGCGCAGCAGCCCACACCAGTGCCTCTGCCCTGCGAGACAAGCTGCCCCCAGCCTCGGAGACCCCCCCACTGCCCCCGAGGGTCCCCCCGTCCCCCCCCCTGCCCGGCCGGGTCCCTGCGCCCCCCCGTACTCCCCAGGGTTCCCGCGACCCCCCGACCGGCCGGCTCCCTGCGCCCCCCTTTAACCCGCCATGCTCCCCGCGTCCCCTCCCCCTGCCCAGCCGACTCCTGGCGTCCCCCCTTAGGCAGTCCCCAGGGTCCCCGCGTCCCCCCCTGCCCGGCCGGCTCCCTGCGCCCCCCTTCCGCAGCCCCCAGGCTCCATACGCATTTGCTGGGTTGTCTCCCCTCCCTTCTTTCTGCCCCCGTCAGCTCCATCCACCCTGACCCTTCCTCCCCCGGCCATTGGCTCGGGTCAGTGATGGGGGTGCAAGGTCCCCCCGGCTCCCCACTCCGGCTCCGCGCAGCAAGGGCCAGGCTGGTCAGGGATCTACTGGCCGCAGAGTGTCACACGTTCCGGGGGGGGGGGCGCCGGAGGGCCCCAGGGGGATGCGATCGAGGGGCGAACTTCGCCCAAGTGGAGCCTGGCGCAACTCCCCCGTTTGCCTGGCGTCCCTCCCCGGCCCCCCTCCAGCAAACTCGGACCCAGGGGGGCGCCGGCCCGTCAAGGAAAGGGGGGACCGCACCCCTGTGTTCCCCCAAACGGCCGGGAAACCGAGCTCCGGGAACCCGCCCCCCCGGCCGGGGCACCGCCAGGGCGCGCGCACCTCTCCAGGCGGCTCCCTCCCCGAGCTGCCCGGGACCAGGGCGGGGGAGCTTTTAGGTGCCCCCCCCCGCCCGCTTGGCCGCGGCCGCCCCGTTGCCGTGTCCCTGGGGGCGCCGTGGGACGTGCTTGGCCGCCCCCTCACCTTGGAGATCCGCTTCAGCGCCGAGGCGGCTTGGGCGCAGCCGGCTCCCCGGCCGGGCGGAGCTGAGCTCTGGGCGCGCTCTCCAAAGCCGGGCTCCGAGGCCATGGTCCGGCTCCAGCGGGGGTCGAGCGAGGAGGGGCGAGGACGGCGGAACGGCGAGGGCGGTAATCCAAGGGGCAGCGGGCAGCACCCGAGGGCTCCGCTCTGCTCCGGGGGGCCCCTTCCAACATTATGTGGCCAGCCCCGGGGCCATGCGAGCGGGCCCCGTGCGCCCTCCGGCTGGGCTGTGCGCTACCGCCGCGTCTCCAAGAGCTCCGGGGTGCGGGGGGGAGACACCCACAGTGGAGCCACACGCAGCCCCCCACACGCGCGGGGAAAACCCTCTCCGAGCCGGCAGCAGCAGCCGATCGTCAACTCTCCCCCGTGCTCCTCGGAGCCTGTCCCACCAAGATTTGGAGCGAGCCGCAGCCTCCCTTCCAGATCATGGTGGGACGGGGGTGGGTGGGGGGGGTGATGGGAAAGCGCTCCGGTTCCCATTGGCTAAGGAAGAGGCAAATTACTTTGCAAATATCTCCTATTATTAGCTGCTAAGCAACAGCTCACCAAAGTGGAGACGAGGGGAGACCACCCAAGCAGCCCCCTCGCTCCCTCCCTCCCGCAAATCAATGAGGGCAGAGCTGGAGGGAGCGGAGAAGAAAAAACTTCACTAAACACAGGAATTCTGCTCCAGAGCCTTTCAAATGCTGCAGCCTTCCCCAGCTCCTGGCCTGCCTCTTTTATTTGTTATTGCAAGCGGACATGGCCCCATTGAGCCAGCTGCAAACTGTCCCTTGCAAGGAGGGGAAGGGGGAAAATCAAACATCCCCCCCACCCCTTAAACTGGAACAGGGAGAATTTCGGTGGGGGGGAGAGCCCCTGGGCTTGGCACTGGAGTATAATTGATTTAAAAAAGAAACACTATAAAAGTTGCAGCAAACCAGGGCAAACAGAAACCCAAGCAACTCTCCCCCTCCCAGCAGCCTGGACGAGGGGGTGGCCCAGGCCCAGCCACGGGCCCAGATCCACAGGGAAACTGGCTGGTTCTTTTGGGAGTTTGTAGGCAATTGAGGGGGACAGACCCCCGGTTCAAGGAAACAGCACCTCACTTGCAAGTGGCTCTGGTGGGAAAATGGACGATAGGATTCCTGTGTCCCCCTCCCCCTCACTCCCTGCTCAGGGAAAGTGGGGGGGCTGCCCCTTCTACAGACGGACCCTTTGCAAAACGCAGCTGGAGCCTCCTGCACCCACTAGGAGAGTGAGTCCTTGTCCTCAGCCCACTGGAGCAACAGCAGGGTGGGAAAGCCAGAGGGCTGCACCATGCAAAGCAGAGCCCCCCCCCCCCCCCCAGAGGTTGTGGTCAGCGCCCTCCACAAGGCTTGAGGTAGGAGACAGAAAGGAAGGAAGAAAAGGATGTGGGGAGTGGGGAGCCCCAAAGGGGCTTAATTACTGCTAACAAATGACCCCTTCCCGCCCTGCTGCCGGCTGTGACAAGAGACATCGTGATGGGAGCAGCATCGGGCTAAGGGCCTGCCCGCTGGACCCCCCTTGGAAATGCCCCTTTCCCCCTCGCTCTCGGGAAGGCCGACCGAAGTGCAGGGCCCTGCCTGCCCCCCGGAAGGAGCAGTTTTGAGGCCAACCTGCCATCTACTGCCAGATCAATTGGTTGCACTTCTTAAGGCGGCGTACAGAGGGCTCCCATCCATCTGCCACGGCCCAGGGCCATTCAGTGTGACCCCAGCTGCCCAGCCCTTGGACCCGAGGGCAGGCCCCAGGCTGCAGGCAAGTCCTGCGCTGTTGGCTGGGCCCAGGACTCTGATGGGGTCAGGCCCCAGGCCCAGTGAATTAGCATCGCCTCTCTGACAGTGGACAGCGCCACGTGCTGGGGAGGGGGGGTTGTTAGAACCCACCCATGGGGCTCAGCTGTTCCCAGAGCGTGAATCAGTTAAACCCAAGCCCTCCCCCTCCCCCTCTCCTGGGGGGCAGCTCCCTGCCTGCACCACCGCACCCCATCCCACCCTTCAGTGACTGGAGCGTTTCATCAACTACCCCGCCCCCAGTTGTGCTAGGGGAGGTTGCCAGATGGACACAATCTCCCTCTCAGTGGTGGGGGTTGCTGCTCTGTCCCCTTGCCCCTCGTTCCATACCTGGGCCCTGAGCACTGGTGTCAGATCCCTTGTGGCCAGCGGCCTCCTCCCCCCAACTTGCCCCAGGCCACTTGGCCTCTGCTGCCCATTAGCCAGCTAAGCCAGCCAGGCAGCAGCTGGGGCCTGGGGCAGGGGAGAGCATGGTGGGGTTATCTGGTCTGCAGCCCCTGTTGTCCCCTTGACCTTGGTTCCACCCAGGACTGATGTGGCAGCCGCCCAGACGCTCTCCCTCAGCCATTTCCTGAGGGGCACATGCATGGCAGCGCGTAGATCACCCCGTGCTCCCCAACAGATTCCCAGGGGGCTGCACCTGCTCTCCATGGCACCCCGTGGCCAAAAGGCCAGCTCCCCTGGCGGGCTGCATGGGATTGGGGCTGGTTTGCTCCTTACCGGGAATGTCAATGACCCAACTCAAACCACGCAAAATGCCACAGTGATGGGCACCAGTAGCTAATGCCTGAAATTCCGTCCATGTGAGAGTGCTGGGCTGGCCCACACCCAGGTCCACCTCCGCCAGACGGTGGCAAACACCAGCTGCAAGAAACCCCCTTGTGGACAAAACTGGCATAACCTGCCCCCCAAAAGTTGCTTCCTAACCCCCAGCAACTGGCTAACACCTGAAGCCCGGTGGGAAGCGCGGCTGCACCTCGGCCACAGAAGTGGCTCTGCTGGGCACCCTCCGGGGGCACCAGAACAGCTGGCTTTCAGAGCCAGAAATACGATTTATTCTCTTAAAAAAGAAAAGGGACAGAATCAGCGCAAGGCAACTGCTCTGACATCACTGCGACGGGACGTGGCCAAAGGCTCGCTTGGCAAACATGCCGGGGGAGGGGCACGCAAGCAATATGGCTTTGAATAGGGCTAAATGCAAATGTATCCATCCAGAAACAAAGAATGCCGCCCATACACAGAACATGGGAGACTCTACTCTGGGAAACAGCGATCCTGACAAAGATTGGGGGTGGGGGGGATGGTGGCTAATCAGCTGAGCCTGAGCCCCCAGTGGGATCCTGTGGCCAAATGGGCTAATGCCACCCTAGGGTGTATAAACAGGAGACTCCCACGTAGGAGCAGAGAGGTTGTTTTACCTCTGGACTGGGCATTGGGGTGACCACTGCTGGAGCTGTGTGTATAGTTCGGGTGCCCACGATTCCAGAAGGATGCTGCTAAATTGGAGAGGGTTCAGAGAAGAGCCAGGAGAAGGATTAAAGGATTAGTGCCAGTGACACACTGACAGCTCAGTCTGTTTAGCTTCACAAAGAGATGGTTCAGGAGTGAGCTGATTACAGTCACCAGCCCCACATGAGGAACAGATAGCTAATAATGGGCTCGTCAGCCTAGCAGAGGGAGGTCGAACATGGGCCAATGGCTCGAAGTTGAAACTAGACAAATTGAGACTGGATATAAGACGTGTATTTGTCACAGTGAGAGTAATTAACCACAGGAACCATTTCCTGGGGGGGGTATGGAGGATTCTCCATCACTGGCCATTTTTCAGTCAAGACTGGCTGTTTTTCTAACAGATCTGTGCTAGGGATCACGCTGGGGGAACGGTCTCTGGCTTGTGGTATCCAGGGGGTCAGACTGGCCTTGTGATCCACGAAGTCGCCCTCCGCAATGGAAATGATCCATCTGGAGAGAACAGGAGCATCCCCACTTCCTACACTGCAGCTGGTGGCCTCACAAACTTCCAGAGACGCCAGGACTTGGAATGGGAGCACTTGGCTGGAAGGGGCTGGCGGAGGGGCGCATTAGAGACCTTGACTCTTTGGTGCCATACGTCAGTTACAGTGCAGAGGCTGAGGGGAAAGGTCTCTGTGTCTCCATCTGCAGCCCCAGGACTGTGAAAGACACAGGAAGTGAGGTGGGATTGGGACTTCGATGCTCTCATACATTAAGAGGATGTAGATCCCTGGCACATTGCGTCTGGTCCAGACCCCATGCCCCTCAGCAATCTGGTAAGGAGTTTTATTAAGAAACCATCTTGGAAAGAAAAAATAATTACAGCCCATCCTTTGTCAGGGGCCTGCTTTGCAGAGAGATAATCCCACTCCAGGATTGTCTCATCCAGAGAAAGAAGAGAGACATCCTTCCTCCTTGGTTTCTGCCCCAGGCAAGCAGCCACTCTCTGATTTAGAGCCCTCTGGTTCTGTCTAGTCAAACAGAGCTCCCTCTCTGTCTCCACGCTTCGTGGGTTCCACTTTCCACGGCCCTCCCCAGCTTTTTGCTGAGCTCCATACTGCCTTGGTTATTAACCCCGAGCACGATAACATGGAGGAGCAGGATCTGGAAGCCCAGGAGAGCTGTGAAAAGCTGGTTTCCCAAAGGAGAACTCCAGAAGATCTGGGGATGTGCAGAGAAGCTGCAGGACGTCTCAAGAGAGGTTCAACCAGCAAATTCCTCCCCTTGTCCTCCCTCCTGGAAGGAGATCACCCAAAAGGGCAAGGGAGAGATAAAGCTTGTGCCATCCCTCTGGGAGCGGCCCTGGGCCCAGCAGAGCTGTGGTAACCCCAACTCCGGATGGCCAGTGCAGACTCAGGGAGGCAGCTCTTCTGTGCTGGAGAGCGGGTTGCACAGCGGGGTGGTGAAGTCTGGGGCAAGTTAGAAGTGGGAGTTCTGAGCATCCGTTGGGTTACCAGCAGCCGCACTCATGAGTCTTGCCAGCACGTCCACCAGGACACAGGTGCCCCAGGAGGTGGAGGGGATTTACACAAGGCGCTGCTAAACCCACACCTCTTGGAAGCAGCAGTGGGTTAACGCCAGTCCTCTCCCAGGAAGGTTCTCTCACCCTGACATGGCAATGGGCACACTAGACACTATGTACTGGCTAACAAGACAGGACTCATGGCCCCCACCACAGGCTGTTTTACAGCATGTTGCATGTGGCACAACAGTTTAAGACAGGAAGTGAATCAGCGTCCAACCCAAACGGCAGCGGCAGGCACCTTGTGCACCAAAAGACTCAGCAACGCCAGGCAGCACCAAAGCTGAGCTGCATTTGCCAGACGTGCCTTCCTGGCAACTCAGCTCGCTCAGGGCACCAGCCGTCACCTCCTCTGCTCATCACCCCTGCTCCGTGCTCTGAACTCCTGGGCCGAGATCTCCCAGATTCACAGTGCCATGGGGAAAGCAATCCACATACACGGGGCCTGGGGACCGGGCCACCCTACCCGCTGGCTCTGGCCCTGCACTACGGGATGAAGCTCTCCATTCGCATATTATTACTCACAGCCTCTGCAGGCCGCAGCCCTGCGCTGGAGACCTCAAGCGGGCAGGATGGTGCACCCAGCAGGGGGCAGCGTTCCTCCCCCGCCCCGTAATACGTGGCACCGTACATAACACTCTCCCATTAAGGCCCACTGCGGCTCCACTGAGCCTGACCCTGGCCCCTGCCGCCTGTCAGGGTTCTCAGAGACAAAGCCTTTGCCAGAGACGGCCCCTCGCGGCTCCAGTCACGCCCGGCTGGCTGCCTCAGGAAGAGTCACTGTAAAGTCAGGGAGAGGGGAATCAGCACCGATAGCCCAGGACAAGGCCCTTAGGGCGGGACGGTCACAGGGCAACTTCTCCTGGTTGACTCTGACTCCCCCACCCGTAAATTTGTCTCAGGTGGGAGCAGTGGGGTTCCCAGGCCCAGGGCTCTGTGAAGCTGCTCCCAGGGCAGCCCCCCAAGGCTCCCAGGTCCCAGTGAGCGGCTGCCCCAGTGAGGATCAGCCCAGAGGTGCTAGGGAAAAGCTGGCTGGGTTGGGCCCAGCCGGAGAGCAGGGAGGAACCGTGGTACACAACGCAGGGAGCAGCCAGCCCCCCTTGGACTTCCATGGGGCCGGGGCTGGCGGGAAGCGCATGAGAGGGGGCCACCTGGTTAGCCTGTGGCCTTGGGGAGGGGACGCTCACTAGGAGAGCCAGCAGGGACCAAATTCCTGCCGGGGGAGCCCTGCTGCCAGCATGGCATGGTGCCTGGTGCAGATTGGGCTCCGAGTGGCTGGGAAAGCAAGAGGAGGGTGGGCAGCATGGTGGCCATGTTAACATGGGCACCGGGATCTAACCATGGTCCGTACCACCCCACCCCACCCCCCCGGGAGCAGTGGATGGGCACCAGGTAGCTGTAGCGGGTAGGTTCGGTGACACTCAGCAGAGTCCAGCTCATGTCACATCCCCCCTTTCAAACCCCACCCTAGGCACTGAGCACACCAAGGGACTGGGCTGCTAACACCCAGCCCGAGCCCGAGCCAGAGCCCCTGCCCTGCTGCGGTCCTGGGGGAGCCTCCCAGCATGCAGTGACGGTCACATTGCTATGGGCAGCTCCGGCACACCGCCAGCTTGGCAGGCTCCAGTTCCCAGCGACAGCCCATTCACCCAGCTCCCGCTGCACATAGAGCCAGTGCTATGTGAAATGTCCCCTCTGTGCCAAGCCATTCCTGCTCCTGGCTCCAACAAGAGCCCACAGCCTGGCCTGTCTTTCTTCCAGAGCCTCGCTAGATCCCGCCCCACTGCCTGCTCCATCACTGGCCGGTCTGCTGGCCCCCCAAGGGCATATGGATTTGTCCCCGCAGCACCCCTGGGAGGCAGCAGGATTAGTCCCGTTGCAATGAACTGGCTGCTCTGTGTCACCGCTGCCCCGTCCTGCATGGAATCAGAACTGCTCAACGGCATGTCATAGGCCCGACACTGCCAGCAGGGATTCTCCTCTAGTTGCTGTGGGAACGGCCTGCGGCTTTGGAGAACGAGGCTGATGTGGCCATGGTTAGCAGGCCGGGGACATGCGGGATGCCACGGGCAATGAACAAAGTGAGGCAACTACACCAAGGGAGGGAATGGCTTCCCCTCGGTCCCACGGCAGGTAAACGGCAGAGCAGGATCCACGCTCAGCCCTCGCGATGCAAGAAGCTGTGCCCAGGTCTGTCCCTCATGCCCCTGTTCCTCTCCAGCCCCGGTCCCGGGCCTGAGCCAGCACTCGTTAGCCAGAAGCAGCTTCATCAAAGCCAGTACACGTTCCTCGGGCACCCAGCTAAAGGCTACCTGCCCCAGGCACCAGTCTGCAGTGCCAGCAGTCAGTGCTAACCCAGGGATCTGAGGCAGCAAATGGGGCCTTGTGGGGGGGGCAGCTCTGGAGGGGGAGCCACTTTGGAGCTTGGGCTGGCCTGGTGGTAACATGGCAGGGAGCTGGTTCGGATCCCAGCCATAGCCCTTCGTGCCAGCTGGCAAGAGAGGACTTCAGAGTCACTGACTTTCTAGCAACCCCATCTGACCAGTGAAGCGTGTGAGTCTGGAGCAGAGGCTAGGATTCAGGAGAGCAGGGGCGGGGGGTCTATTCCCAGCTCTGCCACTGAGCTGGTGGGGGTCCTTCGGCATGTCACTTCATTGCTCTCTGCCTCAGTTTCCCCTTCCACCCTTTGTTTGCCTTGGCTCTTCAGATTGTGAGCCCTGGCAGGATAGCACTGACTAAATGCCATTGTTGGACCAATCTGCCATGAATTTATCTAGTGCTTTTTTGAACCCTGTTATAGTTTTGCTCTTCACAACATCCTCTGGCAAAGAGTTCCACAGGTTGACTGTGCGCTGGGTGAAGAAATACTTCCTTTGGTTTGTGTTAAACCTGCTGCCCATTAATTTCATTGGGTGACCCCTAGTTCTTGTGTTATGGGAAGGTGTAAATAACAACACTTCCTTAGTTACTTTCTCCGCACCCGTCATGATTTTCTAGACCTCTGTCATATCCCCCCTTAGTCGTCTCCTTTCCAAGCTAAAAAGTCCCAGTTGTATTCATGACGTTCTGTACCTTGGGGGAGCACCCTGTCACCCCCATATTCCTCATTTGTATATAATCGTGACCTTACATACAAAGCAGCCCATGTAAGGGATCAGGAGAAAGGGTATGATCTGCTGAAAGTCATTTCTCTCTCCATACCTGTGTATCATTAATGCCTATGAGTATTGTGTAGCTGGGTTGTCACTAAAATACACTGTATGTTCAGGAATCAGCCCGATATTAGCTCCCCAGAGGCAACAGCAAGGAAAGTAACCAACACCCAGCGGGGTGTCAAACAGCCCATCAGCAGCCATTGTCCTGCAAGGGAGCTGCAATGCAATGACTCACCTGCATGGAGCCCCACCAGGGGAATTGCTCCCCTGGAGACTCAGCAATGGCCCCCAGATGTGCCTGGCCTTATGCTCCCCAAGCATATGGACTGAGAGTATAAAACAGGCAGAATAGACACATACTGGTCCCTTCTCCTGCCCCCACCTATGCTGCAAGCAACCAGGACGCTGAGAAGACGACAAGCCTCCAGCAGAGGAGATGGGCTCAGGTTTAAGGAACAATCCTGTATATGAAGGACTGCAGTATCCAGTGGGGTGAGAAAAGCTGCTGAATCTAGTTGCTGCCAGTCTAATAGGGTTGAGAGGTTCAGCTGCTGCTTGTATTTACTTTGTTTTGGTAACTAACTCTGACTTTTTGCCTATCACTTAATATCACTTAAAACCTACCTGTGACAGTCAATACATTTGATTGTTTATCTTTACCAGTGAGTTTGTATGAAGTGTGTGGCAAATCTGCTCAGGCTTTGCAAAGGCTGGCGTATGTCCACTTCCATTGACCAAGTGGTGAACCAATGAATCTGCCTTGCTCGTCCTGAGCACTTCTTGGGGTACAGTGCAGGGAGCTGGGGGGATCTGGCTCTGGTGCCTTTCTCTGAGTGATTCATGAGTGGCCCTGGGAGCATTCATGCAATCCAGCTGGGCGTGGGTCTCCACACGCTGTTCTCATAGACTTTAAGGTCAGAAGGGACCACTCTGATCATCCAGTCCGACCTCCTGGGCTGAGAGTTCTTTGGTTCCCAGAGAAGGACCAGCAGGACCTCTGGCAGGGCTGCTCTCAAAGAGGCTGATTGGCCCACGCCCAGAATGGCACCTGCGGAGCACCACATCCCCTGCAGGCAGGTTCTGCGGAGCTGACCAGGCCTGGAAGAGGACTGAGGGGTGGGACAAGGATTTATTTGTGACTTCCCCACAGTTGCAGGGAAGGCTGCACACACAGGTCCTAAGGCTGAGATGGGTAACTAGCACCTGGCACTATAATTGGCAAATACCTATCCCCTGACTAGGAAGTGAATCAACATACAGAGCCAGGGTTAACTGGTCCTGTGCACCACCACCCTCTGCTGGATGGCATAAGAACGGCCATTGCGGGTCATAGACCCCATGCTGCAAGGTGCTCACAGAGATTCACTTCCAGCTAGTGATTTGGGAGGAAAAGCCGGTGGGGTCTCTGCCCAGGGTTGCTTTGCAATGCCAATGGGCAGGCGTTAGCTAGGCATGTGAAGTGCTGGAAGGGTGCGGTGCTTGGCAAGAGGGAAGAGCATGTGGCTGCTGCGACCTGGAGAAGGAAGAACTCAGCACCTCCCAGGTTGAAGCTGGTTGCTCTGTCCTAGCCCTTAGAATAATGGCCCTAGCCGAGGTACAAACATCGCCCCATGCTGCATTGTGCCATCGAAGCAAACTGCTGGGATCTCAGCGTTAGAGACGGAGCCGGGTGCTTTGGCACGACAGTGGCGCAGCACCATCGTGTGGATCTTCCAGCAGGGGTCAGCCCGGCGTCAGAGCTGAGCCACCTTTCTGACAGGTGGCCACGAAGGCAGCAGAAGAATCCATCCATCCACCTGGCTGCACCTCCAGCAAGGCTTGGGCACCTTGACAGCACTGCAAGGGACACGAGAGTTCTCCCAGCCCTGAGTGCTTGAGCTGCAGACTGGGCCTGGCACGAGGGGCTGAGGGGGGTGGCACGTGACCTCTATCCTTGGCATTTCTCAACATAACCCATCAACGTTAATGCTGCCCTTGGTGGGATTCTCCAACGCCCCTCTGGAGCAGAAGTCTCCCCCTCCGCCAGCTAATGAATCTGCCCTGTCCAGGATGCAAATCCCATCCTCCGCACAACACAGGTGAGGAAACTGAGGCAGAGGCAGTGATTTGTCCCTGGCTGGGCTCAGCACTGCTGGCCTGCACAGAGCGTGCCCCTCGCGACACAAAACAGGGCAAGAGAGAGAACAATCATCAAAGGAGCCTCTGCTGTAACCAAAGCGCAGAAAGAGCCGATGCCAGCAACCCTTGGAGCCAGGGCCAGCAGCACACACAGACAGTCTCCTCCTGTGCCTGGGGCCAGGGCCACAGAGAAAGAGATCCGCAAAGTGCCCCAGCTGCCTCTGTAAGACACGAATCCGGCCCTGCGAGAACCTCAGCTGGGACCGGGGCAGCATTAGGCCTGGCAGAGGCACCAAGTGGCTGCTACTCCCCCTGGAAGCCAAAGGGAGACCCAGTGAGATGAGAGTGAGTGGCTGGATGCTCCAGGGATGGACGGACAATCCATCTCTGCTCCATTTCCACCATAACCCAGCGTGGCCTGCTCCTGCCGTGTGTTCTCCTTTTCTTTTGGGAGCTGAAACCCGTGCCCCCTGGAGCTCACTGTCTGGAAGCTGGCACGTCTCCTGGCACTGCCAATATCTACCGTCTCCTGGCACGGCCGCTGCCCTCTTGGGGACCCTGGGCAAGTCCCTGCTTCCCTGGGCCTCAGTTTCCCCATCTGTGATAGAGACAAGAATTCCCACCGCCTGTGGGGGGCGCGGGGAGGGACTGGGCACTCTGTCTGTTGTAGCCTGTCCATATTCACTGCGCCCGCAAGGGCGTTACAGGGGCCAGAGCTGCTGAGAATTTAAGAGCGGTGGGATGGGTGGAGGGTGGGAAGGGGTAATGCCAGCTCCCTGCACTCATGGTCTTGGCAGTTTGCCCCCACACCCACTGGCTGCAGAGGTCTCTGGGGAGGAGTGTTCACTCATACGAGACACTTCCCACGGCTGGCCTGGCCCAGCCTTCAGGGCCTGTGATCCCTGGGGGCGCAAACGGGGCAAGGAGGGGGCAGAGGCTGGGAATCGCGCAGAAGGTTGGCACAGACTTACAGCCAGGCTCCCCAGTGCCCAGCCCCCAATGAGCCGCGCTCTTTGGGACACCCCCAGCCCCAGTGGGGGGCTGAGTCCTGCCAACAAGCCAGCCGTGCCATGCGCAGGCCCACAGCCTCCGACAGGACAAGTGAAACGCCATCCTAACGAGCTACTTGCCTGTGTGGGCACCGGGAGAGGCTGCCCTGGGCTGGCCCCTGCCCCGCCGGCTTGGGCTAGAGGGAAGGCAGTTGCCCGGGGAGACAGAGGCGGCACAGATGGGTGAGGCAGGAGCCGTCACCCTCCCTCCACTTGGTGCACCAAGGTGGGATGGGAGCCTGGCTTTGCTGCTGCTGGACACTGGGCAGGGACTCAGGAGACCTGGGCTCGATTCCCAGCTCTGTCCCTGAGTGACCTCGGGCAAGTCATGGCCCTGGTCCCTGCCTCAGTTTCCCCTCCCACACTCAGCCTGTTTAGATTGTCAGAGGACTCCAGCCACAGGAACGCCTCCTTCTCTCTCCCAGGGGGCTGGTTCCTGTCCTGTTGGCCAGGGCCTCTGGCCCCCGGCCCCCAGGCCCAAACCCATGTGCTGGGCTACAGTAGCCCACGTCCAACTGGCCCCTGTGAGCACCCAGCCCCACAGGCTCTGCACCTGCCCTGGCTGCCTGTAGTATAGCAGGTCCTTCCAGCCCAGCAGGGATCGGAGGGCACAGGCTGGGCAGTGCCAGCTCAGCCCAACGCCACAGGGAGTGGGGGAAGGGAGCAACGTGTTCTGGGCAGAGGGATTCTGCCCCTAGCCTGAATTCCAGCCCTCCCGGGTGGCCGGGTCTGGAGCTCCCAGCGGGTGCCCCATGCAGTTGGCACCAGCCTAACAGGCGTCTCAGGAGCCCTGGGCTGTCTAGAAGGAAGTCAGTGTGCTCCTGCCCATCTGTGGGGGCTCAGACACCCCAGTGCTGGGCCCATGCGAAATGGGCATAGGTTAGTTAGTGCCAGGTCTAACAAAATAGCTGCCCATTAGGAGACACAGCCTTTCATGGCCCAGTTCCATTCCTGGAGCAACCCTATCCTGTGAACCAGGCCTGATTGCTTGGCCGCACCTGACTCATTAATGGCAGCCTCGGGGGATGGCCCTGGAGGAGGCCAGGGTGCTGGAAGAGCAGTCCATGCCTATTGTCATGCTGGCCATGTGCTTCAACATGGCACCAAAGACAGCACTTGGATCCGCCTGCTTCCAAAGCCCTTGCCCTATCAGCCCTGGGGGAATCACTGTGAGCAGTATAGGGCATATGACACATAGCTGAGCAGTTCTGACTGCATCCAGCAGGGGAAGCGGTGTCACACCCACACTAGGCAGCCCAGTGCTAATATGGGCACACTGAGGGCCTGGCCGGGTGGGAACACCCCCGGTACTGCCACAGAAGGTGGAACGTTGTCAGTGCCCACTGCTGGAAGGGGTGCCCTGTGGCTTCCTGGTTTGGCCCCCGTTAGCACAGACAAGGGCACCTGCCTATGGCTTAGGGTTGCCACCAAAACACACAGGCACGGCCCAGTCACATGAGGCTGGGGGTGAGCCAGACGGCCCCGACCCAGGCACACGATGGCGGCTTTGCATGGATGCTGCAGAGAAGACGGCTCCCAGCGTGTGCCATGCCCCGGCTCTCGCTGGGATTCGCTGCTGCCCCAGGGGGCTGAGGAAGGGCTAGGAGCACCCCTCGTGCCAACCTCTCCACTGTGCTCTGCCACCCCACATCACAGCCCCTTCGCCTGCTGCCCTCCCCTGGCCTGTGCGGCCACCCCCCGCCCGTTCCCTGCAGCCCCTGCTCGCTTCAAACTCTACCAACTCAGGAAAAAATGGAGTTAATACCCAGCCCTTCACCGGGCAAAGCACTTTGCCAGCATCAGCAGTGAACCCGCCCGGCCCCTCTGGTGCAGCAGGCCAGGGCCGTGTGCCAGTCGGGGAGGCCGTGACAGAGCTGGGGGCTCTGGTCCCAATCCTGAGCGGGGGTTCCTGGAGCAAGCCCGTCTCTTGCAGGCTGGGGAGCTGAGCACCTTTGGCTCCCCCCAGACCACAGCACAAATGCTGAGGCCGCGCTCACTTCCCGACCCCCAGCAGATTCGCGAGGTTGCTCCCGGGCCGGGTCACTCGCCCTTCCTCCCTCTCGACCACATGGCACAATAGCCGGGCATGAAGCCGTCAGCCTGTGGGATGCCCCAGCTAGCCCAGCTTGCATCTGCTCAGTGACATGGGCCCCCGAGAGCTCCCCCTCCTCTGGCTAGCGAGGAGCAAGCCACGTTCAGGGTCCCAGGCCCAGTCAGTCTGAAAAAGAGCCAAGAGGGGAGAACTGGGGACACAGGGAACCTTCTGCCCTGGCCCCTGCCCAGGGAACAACCCCCCCAGGGTCCACAGGCTGCCCCAAACCTGCCGAGTGCCACACGGGGTTCTGACCGGCCTTCTCCCCCGAGGGCCCACTGGCTGCTCCCAAACCTGCTGAGCAGGGCTCTCACTGGCCTTCTCCCCCTAGGGCCGATGGGCTGCCCCCGAACCCACTGAGTGCCGCATGGGGCTCTGACCTGCTTTCTCCCCCTAGGGCCCACAGGCTGCCCCAAACCTCCCGAGTGCCGCCCAGGGCTCCAACCAGCCTTCTCCCTCCAGAGGCGCCCACTCTCACACCCACCCCCCACACACCCGGTCGAGCCCCATGCCTGGGGCCCCCTGTCACACCCACCCCCCGCACGCCCGGCCGAGCCCCGTGCCAGGGGCCCCCTGTGGGGCAGGCACAAGGACAGATTCCTCCCTGAGCCCCAGCTATTACCCAATGGCAGCTGGCTGCCCAGAGGCCTGTCAGCTGGCAACGGGCACCACGTGTGCCAGGCTGGGCCCAGCTCAGTGCCCTGCTCCCAGCAGCGCTCACCCGGGCAGCCCTGGCTTGTGGGGTGTCTCCCTAGGGGAGGGCGGGAGGGGGATACATTGGAGCCACCCCAAACAAGCAAGGGGGTGAGGTGGGGGACACTGTCCCCTGGCTGGAGGGGGGGTTGTTTTGTTTACAGAGCTAAACATATCCTGAGCAGCCACTCTAACGCGTGGAGGTGGGGCCGGGCGTCCCCATGCCCCCTCGGGAGCCAGCGGGCCCTGCCACCCACCGCCAGCCCCCGGATTAATTATGCTAATGGATTTCTTTCTTCCTTTGTCACTTTAATGAATGGGCCCCTTTAAGATGGCGAGGCCCTTTGTCTGGCCCCTTTTTAAGGGCTAGTGGTGGGTGGGGGCAAGCAGGTGGCAGGGCCCCCAAACAGGCCCTTTTGTCGTCGTTGGGGACTTTTTGGATGGGGCTGGTTTGGGATGCAAGGGGGGGCAGGCCAGGAAACTCCTTCAGCGGCTTCAACACTGGCCAACCCCAGTGCTGCAAACTGCCCTGGTGCTGGGGCCAAGCTCGCTGCAGTCCCATAGCCCCCCCCGCCCCAAGAGCCCCTCCAGGAGTCCCACCCATGGCCCCCACCGAGCCCCCCTACAGCCCCCTCCAGAAGTCCCATCCACGGCCCTCACTGAGAACCCCCCCAGAGTCCTCCAGGAACCCTTCACTGAGAGCCCCCCCACGGCCCTCTCCAGGAGTCCCACCCATGGCCCCCACCAAGAACCACCCCCAAAAGCCCCCCACAAGAGCCCTCCGTGGCTGGGTGGGACAGGGGTGGGGCAGACACATTTGCGCCCTGGCAGTCGTTTGGATGAGGGCGGCTCTGGGCCGTCCTGCCCATGAGGTTCTAAGAGAGGCCCCAAGGCTGCCCCGGTCAGGGGTGGCTCTAGCTTTTTGCCGCCCCAAGCACGGCAGGCAGCTTGCCTGCGGGAGGTCCCGGTCCCACGGCTTCGCGTACCCGCCGCCAAATTGCCGCCGAAGCCATAGGGGAGGGGCAAAGCGGAGGAGCTGCAGCGCTTGTACTCACTGGGTGGCGGCCCGGGTCTTCGGCAGCACTGAAGGGCTCCCCGCCGCCGAAATGCCACTGAAGATCCAGACCACCACCAGGCCAGGGCTCATGGGGCCCCTGTGGGGCCAGGGGCAAATTGCCCCACTTGCCCCCTGCCCTGGGTGGCCCTGCCTAGCACAGATCCCCTCCTCTGTTCCCAACATTTGGCTTGGCAGAAACAAAACCGCAGCTTGTGTTTGCCTGGCTTTTGACTTCGCTTTGGCATGGGTCGAAGTTCTAAGCTAGCCCCCCCCAGAGCGAGCTGGACAGACACCCCCCAGCAGAGCTCCGCACACACTCTGGGTTTGGGCAGGCTCCTTGGTGGCTCACTTTTCGCCAGCCAAACGACCGGCGGCGCGAGCCTGGCCTCTGTTCTCACGTCTCATCCCCGCTTTGCTTCCTGGCTTATCTCACCAATCACTGGCTTGTCCTGGAGCCCCAGCCCCACGGGGAGGCCCAGGAAACCGGGTGCTGGCCCAGGCTCAGTGCGACGGCAGGCAGCTGCCCGCAGCTGTGGAAGTTGGCACACGAAGGCAGACTCTGGCCACACCCAGGCATTGCACAGCAGAGGTAACAGCTCCGTGCACTCCAGGAAGGGAACACCGGGCCAAGCGGGACGGCTGCCATCTGGGCTGGTACTTCTGGCCCGGAATCGGGCTAAACGCTGCAGAGCCCAGGCTCCCACATGGGGGCCAGGCAGGTGGGCGCGCACAGATCCCACTGACCAGCAGGTCCACCCACCACTCGACCAGAGGAGAGGCTGAGGGACAGGGCAGCCCGAGGGCATGACTCCCTAGCGTTACCCGAGAGCAGCGAGGCCGAATCTGGGAGAAGGAGAAGGAGGGCACAGCACTGCAGGGCAGCCTGCCCCGGACACGGCCAGAGCTGACCCATGGGCACCTGAGATCCACCCCCACACTTCCGCCCCAAGCCTGAACCCCCAGCCTGCCAAGAACGTCACCCGAGCAGCCAGCTGGGCAGCAGGGCAGGGCCGGGGCTTCCCCAGACCCACGGGGGGTGCAGAGCTGCATTGAGGGGTGGGGTCCTGGGGGCTAGAAAGGTCCAGAGAAAGCAGTAGGGGGGTGGATTGAGGTGCCGGGTCAGGGGCAGAAGCATCAGAGCTTGGCTTCAAATCAGGCCTGGGAAACCCGGCTGCGGCCCAGCAGCCTAGTGACGTGATTCCTCTGCCCCGGGGTCAGGAAGTGCCGCAGGAGCTGGCTGTTGCCTCTGTCCAAACCGGGCCGGCTTGGGCCAGCGGAAGCAGTTATGGCTCAGCCTGGCGAGGCGCCTGGGCACAGGCAGCTGGACCAGGGTCTCAGCGGAGGCCAGGCAGACGCGTAGCATGGGGAACCTCGGCACACGGCGCGGTCCAGGGGCAAGAGCCAGGTCCAGGGAGCAGCTGGAGCATCCCGTGGACAGTGCAGCCACGGCAGGGCCTCGGGAATCCTCAGCTCACCAGGAGCGTCCCTGCTGACTGTGCCAGCTCGCGGAGCAGGGCCCAGACAGCTGGACGCCGCGGGATGTGCCCGGGCCAGCAGTGGGAACAGATCCAGCTCAGATGTGCTGTGGATGCTGATTCCTGCCAGGTCTCTGTTAGCGACCCAAGGAAGCCAGCCCCAGCCCCAGAAAGGTATTCAGGCGCATGGCTTCCCTGGAGCGTGGGGGGTTGGGAGCCCAGATGCCTTTGGGCAGCAGCTGCGCCCCTGACCCCCCGTGCCTGGGGTGGGGTTGCCAACTTTCTAATTGCTGCAAACCGAATACCCTTGCCCCGCCTCTTCCTGAGGCCCCACCCCTGCCACGCCTCTCTAAGGCCCTGCCCCCACCCCGCCTCTCTCCAAGGTCCCGCCCTCACTTCCACCTCTCCTCCTCCCTGCATCACTTATTCACCCCCATTCACTCACTGCCCCCTCTCCCTGGACTCACCTACTGGCTGCAGAGCCAGGCTGGAAGTAGAGCTTGACATGGGACGTAGGCCAATTGGGGCACAGCGTGCGGTGGGGGCGCCCATCCCCAGAGCAAGGCCAGGGCCGGGCAACGGGGCAAACAAGTGCGGGGGCGCCCATCCCAGAGCAAGGGCCAGGGCCGGCAACTGGGCAGGCAGCGTGGCGGGGAGGAGGCAAGGGCCTCAGCTCCCCAGAGCAGGCAGGACCGGGCAACTGGGCACTCAGCGTTGGCAGGATGTGGGGGCCGCGCTCAGTCGCCGGAACAAGGGCCAGGGCGGGGCACTGCGGGCTCACAGCGTGGCGGGGGGGCGCCCAGTCCCGGAGCAGGGCAGGGCTGGCTGGCAACGGGGCACGGTGGCGGGGGGCGCTCAGTCCCGGAACACGGCCAGTGGCCGGGCAACTGGGGCACAGCAGTGGACGGGGGGGGCGGCCCAGTCCCCGAGGCAAGGGGCCAGGGCCGGGGCAACTGGGCACCAGCGTGGCGGTGGGGAGCGGTCAGATACCCCAGAGCAAGGGGCCAGACCGGGGCAACTGGGCAACGTTCGCGGGCGGGGGGGCTCAGTCCGAACAAGGGCCAGGGCCGGGGCAACTGGGCACCGTGCTGGGCGGGGGCGCTCAGTCCCCGGAGCAAGGGGCCCAGGGCCGGCACGGCAGCAGCGGCGGGGTTCCCTTTTCGACTGGACACCTGGCAACCCTATCCTGGGAAAGCAGCATGAGCCAGGAGCTGGTGAGATGGGCTGTGGGGGTCACAGCCTGGCCATGGTGGGAAGTCCCCATCCCCAGGAATCAGCCCTCGCCTGGAGCCAGGGCTCCCATGCATGTTTCTCACTGGACCGGCACCTTGTTTTCTCCTCCTGCCCAGCCGTGTCACAAAGCGTTGCCACAGGCTGGTCCACAGCTATGCTCCTCCCCAGAGGTGGCTTCGCGCCAGAGGCACCCTTCCTAGCTCCAGGGAGAAACTCCCCTTTGAGTGCCGCTGCCACAAAGCCAGTCAGAGGGGCCGGCTGCAAAGCCCTCTGCTATCCAGCCTGCAGCCTGGTCCATAGCTTGGGGGGGTGAAATTCAGGGAGTCAGCGCAGGCCCCGGCACCATGGGAACAGAGCCTAGCCCTGGCTTGGGCTCACCCTCTGCGTGGGGTGACAGGCTCCTTGGACATGCCATTGCCGAGATGCTGCTGACCATCCCCAACTGGTTTAAACTGGGGAGATGCCCCGGCATGGCCCAAGAGCAACCCCTCTCCAAGATGCATTCTCATCCCATTGCCCGGTCTACCCAGTCCAGCCCACTGCACCCCCTGGACATGATCTTGCTGGGGCAGGAGAGGGGTTTGTTTGCCCCAGAGATCACATCCCCCTTCGCCTGCCGCCCGCTCCCCCAGCGCAGGGGAGCAGGTTCCCTGGGTGGTTGGTTTGCTGGATATTGAATTGGCAGGAAAGGCCGTGGCCCACTGGAAGTACCGCTGACAACTCCCCACCACAAAGAAAACAGCAGCGCCCCCGCGCTCCCCAAACCGGGTGGGTTTGATGGATTTTTCTTGATCTCCAGCCAATCCCCGTCTCCTGCAAAGCAGCATGTTTCTCATTTTCTGTAGGTTTAACTCCAAATTAATTTGTAAGCGATCTGGCTCTCTTGTTCCCCGACAGATATCTGGGAGTGCCTGGGAGCGCCTGCCGGCAGGCCGGCTCAGCAAGCTAGAGGAACAGCAGGAAGGAGAAGGCCAGAGCCCATGACCCCTGGCGAGGAGTTAATTAGGTGTCAGGGCGAGATGTTTTCTGAAGGCACTAAGTGGATGTGACAGTGCAAGAGTTTGGAGTGGGGGCTAGGCAGGGCCGTGCAGGGGGGATTAGACACACAGGGGAGGTGGGAGGGAGGATGACATGGGCAGGTTTTGCGCCCTGTTGAGTGTCCGATCCCTTTCTCCCTGCTTAGCTTCACAGAAAGGTGCTTAGCACCGGTCAGGATCAGGGCCTGGATCCAGGGCAGGGAGCCCCACTGAGCAAAGCACAGAAGCCCAGGCTTACACCCAGCCTTAATCCAGACACCGCTTAAGAACAGGAGCAACTTGACGTCTGCGCCAACTCTCATTGATTTCCAGGGGCTTAGCACAAGCATAACTGCTGCTCCGCATCAGGCCCACCGACACGTAGGCAATGTCTTATCTGCTCGGACGTGGCCGGTGCCTGCCGTGGCCAGCTGCTCCAGAGGCACTCATGGGATAACCTGGCTTTGGGGGAAATCTGCTCCATCCCCACATCAGTCAGTGGCTGGGTTCTGTCCTGGGACGATCCCCATCTCCTCTGGCTCGTGTCCAGGCTTGCGTCTTTTCCTGCTTGCACCAATGTCCAGAGCTCCTTTGAATCCTGCTAAGCTCTTGGCCTCGGGAATATCTTGTGGTAGTGAGTTCCCCAGGGTATGTAGCTGCAGGCAGATCTGAGCCCTACAACTTCTGGAGGCCATGGGAGCCCTAGAGATTGCGCAAACGAGGGCACGGCCGAGGATCCGAGGGTCGGAGGAGACGTCCAAGGAGAGATTGAGCCCTTGAGAGCCAGCGGGGGGGGGCTCCGAGGAGACACGGTCATGGCCTGGAAGCACCTGGAAGGGGATTGGTTCCATTGCAGGCAGTGCCAGGGCAAGGATCAAAGCCTGACGCTGGGGAGGGGGGACTTAGGCTGGAGACCAGGGAAAACTCCTTCCCTGTCAGAGCAGCTGGGCCCAGGAACAGGCTCCTGGCCAGTGGTGGAGGCGTGAGCAGTCGCCGAGACATGTTAGGGAGGGTGGGCATCGGACTGGATGGCCCAGCGGGTGGGGCATCTCTGGGCCCACATCTCCGATCCACACAGGCCTCCCCCCTCAGCAATGAACCCCCAAGGGCTGACTCCAGGGTCGGGATGGGGAGCTCGGCCCAGCCCCGGTCCCCCGGGCAGCCTGGACTCGGCCCAGGATCTGTGACACTGGCTGACCAACACCAGCCCTTTGGTCTCAGCTCTCGCTGTCTGCCTGACAGTTCGCACCCAGGGAACGCTGGGAGATCAGGTGCTGCCCAAGGATCCAGAAGGACAGGCCCTCGGCCCTCTGACAGGCCACACGCTATCTAACCCCAGGCATCTGGCCCATCGCAACTCGGACCATACCTGGCTTCCTGTTCTCTGGCCCTGAGCCCACCTGGCCCATCGATCCTGGCTCTGGTGATCACACCCAGCCCTGCTCACTGCCTGGTGCCTGGCCTTGACCCACAGACACCAGCTGGCCGCGGTCCCTGGGCCTGACCGCCTGCACGTCAGCCATCACCACCTGGGGAGCTCTCAGCACCCGGCTCTCCGCTCTCGTCCATTTTCCGAGGTGCTTCGAAGGCAGCCGGCCCTGTCCCAGGCTCTCCAGTTCAGTCGCTGAAGGCAGGGGACAAGGACAAGCTGCGTGGGAAGGGGTGGGGAGCACCTGGCAGGGCCCCCTGGCACCCAGCAATGCCCAGTCCCTGCCCCGCCACATCCCAGGGCTCTGTGGGCAGGACCCACACAGGACAGAGGAACTCCAGGGTGCGGAAGGGGAAAGGGAAGGAAAAAGCAAATGCAGGGGGGTGGGGGACGGGGCCTGATCCGACCCCTTCCACGGCCTTCACCATCACTCAGTGCTCACTCCATCCATGCACCGTATTCCGGGGTCCCCGCTCCCCCCAGCTCTGCTCCTGGGTGTTCATACCAGCTGTTGGAGCAGTAGGGTGTTGAGGGAGGCCTCCAACAGGTAAGTGCAGCAAGGAGCCAGGCCAGAGGTGAGGGGCTCCAGGATTCGGGATCCACGTGCACGCAGCAGCTCTCCCCAGGCCAGCAAGGGAGCCCCCCAGAGCAGCGCTGGAGGGTAATCGCGGAAAGGCTCCGCAGAAGAATCCGCTCCCACCCCACGCTTGCACAGCAAGGTAGGTGGACAGCACAGGGGCCTAAGACCCACCGGTCTTCTGGGGGGCCCAACACCACCCACCCTTCAATCGGGGGCTGAGACCCACTGACCTTCCCAGGAGGGCCTGATACTTGCCAGCCTTCCCAGGGGGGCCCAACACCCACTGACTTTCAACAGGGTGCCCCCCAAGACCCACCCACCTTTGATGCAGGCCCCTGACACCCACCAACTTTCAACAGGGGGCTGAGACCCACAAACCTTTGGGGGGGGGGGAATACTCACCCACAGACCCTCCAGGGGCCCAGCACCCACAGCCATACACAGGGGCCTGACACCGGCTCCATTTTACAACTATTCAGACTGTTATTGTGGAGCCCAACAACGTGGCTAAGCTGCGAGGGGACGCCGAGCCCCAACTGTGCCGGCTCACTGACCCCCCCCCCTTGGCCCTGCTCCCGAGAGTTGGACTGTTCATCCCAATGTCCCAGCCAAGCTGGAAAATCAAGTAGCCACCGGCCTTCAGTTCTGGTCCACGCGTCTCCTGCACTTTGAACTGAAGATGGTTTTCTCCACTTCCTGTCCAAAACTGCTGGGGAGCTGAATTCAGTGGTGGAAACAGGAAAGCCTTTGGCATGAAAGGGGCTGTGTGTAGAGTCAGAGTCACCTTCCAGTCCAGCGGCAATCCAGAGCCACTCCTCTCTGGGGCTTTCTAGCTAGAGGGGTCAAGGAGGCAGGACTCCTGCTTCCAGTCCTGGCTCTGCTACATTGACCATGGGCCAGTCGCCATGATGGATCCCCACTCACACCCCCGGCAAGGAGAGAGGGGGGGTGAGTGTTAGCCCAGCAGGTCGGGGCGCGACCCGGTGGGATCTGGGAACATTCAAACTGTGCCTGCTGTACCCCATTCAGCTCAGCCCGGGTAACGATCTCATAGCCCCTGCCAGGGCTCAGCGGAGGATACATGGCAGGTAGAGTTGGGCATCACATTGTATTTAAACAGCCTGAAATTGGCAAGCGTCCCGAAGAGGACCACAAACATGAGACGCAGTCTGGAGCATCGGGCCTGGGATCAGATGGCAAAAGGACTGGCCAGGCTCCACCCCGCGAAGCAGACGTGAGGCACCTTTCTCTTGTGCAGGGTCACACTACAAGTTAGCGGCAGGGCAGGAAAAGAACTCAGGAGTCCCAATCTCACTGCTAAAGCACACTGCTTCCCAAGGAGCAGCACTACAGCGAACCGTGTTCACTGCCCGCAAAGACAGTGGAAATGGGAGCTCAGCGTCGGGAACAATAACAGAGCTATCCACCA
The DNA here is from genome assembly GCF_003597395.2 of Chelonoidis abingdonii. Taxonomy (NCBI): domain Eukaryota; kingdom Metazoa; phylum Chordata; order Testudines; family Testudinidae; genus Chelonoidis; species Chelonoidis abingdonii. Next base: position 3,424,963 of record NC_133775.1, read on the forward strand.
ATGCTGGGCAAAGCTGCCCTCTTTGCCCAACTCCAGCATTGTCCTTCTGCCCGGTCGCAGCCTTTGTCCAGTGGAGGATACGGAGTCAGGGTACATTATAAGTGTACCTGGTTATTTACCCCGGCATGGAACAGAGGTGGTCACAGATAAGACACAAGCAAATCCTTTCTTTCAGGGCTCTCAGCCCACCACCAGTGCCCACTTCCTAAGGAGCAACTGCTTCAAGCATCAACTCTATTTAGAGCCCACAGCAGAGAGCAACTTCTGCAGCTGCTCACACAGCTCCTCCTCCATGGAGTCCCTGCCTCTGCCCTGAACAGCATGTCTTCCCAAGACTGCACACTTGCTCGCACACTACAAAAAAGGGCTTAGAAGACTGTGTTTAACGGTGCCTCCTGCTGACATAATGATATCATCAACAGACCAGGCAATGGATCAAGCTACCAAGCGACTCAGAAATCATCTTTACACAGTGGCGTTTGTTGTTAGGTTTCATAGTGCATCTCTGAGGGATAAGAGATCAGATGGAATGACTCGTAACAGTCACCAACCAAATCATGCCACAGGCCTCGCATTAGGGCCGGCGTGCTGCCCCTCACGCTTGGGAGGAGCCCATGGGAACACCCCTGGAGCGGCCTCCTTATCCTCCTCAGCCCTCGCTTTTGCCATGATGCCTGCAAAAAGCCTGGCAGTGGTGTGCAGAGACCCCAGCCTGCCCTGCTGACCAGCACCCTCTCCTTGTTTCCTTATACTCCCGCCTATCAGCATCCATCCGTCTCTTGGCGTATCCCTGGATTGCCAGCTCTTTGGAGCAGGGGCTGTGGTCTGGGTTTATGCAGCACCAGGTACACTGGGCTCCTGGGGTCCCTGACTGAGGCTCCTAGGCCCTACGGAAACACAAATACTAAATCATCATAACAAACCGTGCTGTAGCATCCACCCGGGCACTTAGCCTGGGCCACCCCTGGGGAATCTCGGGGCCTTCTCGGAGACAGGCTGACCTGATCGAGGGTGCACGAGACGCCTCAACACTATCGAAGGATACACCAGCTCAGGGGGGAGCCTCTGCAGACGGGGGGGGAGGGGAGTGAGAGCTCTCCACACCTGGTGGTGGTTCTCTGTACCTCCCTTACACTGTTCATGCCCCAGAACGTTTTGGGAGGATCGCTGGGCTCTGAGGCTGGCGCCGGGGTGGGAGTGGGGGGAAGGAACAGTCACCTTTGGACATTACAGATCTGGACACAAAACAGACGGCTGCGTTTTCACAGTGTGAACGCACCGCGGGCTTGCCCAGCACCTGCAGCACCAAACCAGGCCCGATCACGGCCCCCCCAGTGAGGAGATTGCTCACAGGTCCATGGTACATGTCCCCTCCCACTGAACTCTCATCGAAGCACAGATGACAACGGTCTGAAGTGGGCATCGCTCAATAACGTCTCATCAGTGCTTGCCACCTCCCGACCAGCACCTGTGACTTTCCTATCAGTGGCACGCAGGGCGGGGGAGTCCAAGGAGCATTTTAGCCCTCTGAAGGTGCCCCCACCACAAAAAGTCAAAATTGGATTTCACCCTCCCCTGCCCGAGCCCTAAACCCCCTTCCTGCCCAAGGGTGCCTAAGAGAGATGGGTTTGAAATGTTCACAAGCCCCCCCCCCCCCGAGGGGGGCACGCTGCTGTGCTTTGCACGCCAAGGCCACCAGGATATCGGGGTGCCAACCCTGGGCAAACACCCAACACCCCCATGTCTAAGTGAAGAGCAGAGAGAGAAGCAGCCCGTGAAACCTAATGGCTCTAACAGACCCTTGGATTGTAAGGAGGCTTTGATGCCCAATATGCAAGCATACAGCCCGGCCTTAGAGTTCAGCTTGCGGAAAAGGCAGGCACTGACCGGATTTACATGCAGCTGGCAACCCAGAATTAAAACTCACAACAAACCAGCAAAGGAAGATTTAAAAAACAAACCCCAAACCAATCCCAAGAATTTGTTTTATGCTTCCTGGATCCCTCCCCACACACAGCCGCGTTTCCCTGGATGGCCAATTTATAATCAGCAGAATGGAATGCAGTAAATTAAATATTTTTAAACAACTTTGCTCTCTCTCTGGTGAAAGAGCACAGAGGTTGCTCTTTCTTGTCTGTTTCGTGCTGGGTGGTCTCCCCGTCCGCCTGCACATCTTCCTCCAACACAATTAACCATTTAGACGGTGCACAAAGGAGTAGCTTATGCATACAACACTGGGCACTCACTGCTCTGACGGCAGGAGAGGGGGAGGGACGCGGCAGGCCGCCCTTTTATTTTCTCTTAAAAACAAAAACAAGAAAATCCCTTTTTCCTCTCCAAAGCAGCCCACCATTTATTTGCCTTGAGTTGTAAAGGCGCCGATCCAGGCTCATCAGCTGTCCTTGAATTCACTCCAACAACCCTCCTGCTTTCTTTTAAAAAAGAAAAATTCAGCATTAGCCTTTTAAAAGCTGTAAACATACAAGTTTATATAGACTGCTAATCTCTTGCCTTACTGATTTCTATCTGACCAGATCGGAGAGGACCATCTAGAAGGCCTTCCAGGAACTGCTGTGGGCTGATTTGTCTAAGAGGCAGGGCGACGCTGCGCATCTTGGCTCCTGGCACCCAGGAGATGAACCAAAAACCTGCAGGATCCAGAGAGAGACAAGAAAGAAACCATACACGGGCCTAATCCTGCAGCGGTCGCCCAGGCTGAGCTCCTGCTGCCATCAGTGGGTGCTCGGCCTGCTACAGCCAGGGAGCTCGAGCTCCCGCTTGAGCGCTAATGAATGACCCCTCGATCACCCAGGATCCACTCGCTGGGAGCTCCTGGGATTCCCAGATTTTCCCCTCGTCGCTGTTCGTGCTGACAATCTGAATCTCGCCCCGGCTGTCTGCTTTCCTTGCCCAACAGGCAAGGGACTAAGACTTGTTCATCCCCTCGCAGCCTCTGCGCAAGGATCTCCAAGCTCTCTGCCACTTAGAACAGTGACTCCCCAGCCCTGGCATGTTGGTATCATTCCCCCCACCCACACTCCGTTACTGATGGAGAAAGGAGATCAAGGGGGAGGTGGCTGCCTGCAGCCGGCCCAGGAGATCTGTGTCAGTCCTATTCCTTAGCACAAGCCCCTTTCTCCCCGATGGACAAGGGCTCAACTGAACTGACCCTGAGATGGGGGATCCATTAGCACTTCACTGTTCAACCCCTACAAGACTCTTGCTCCCGTCATGTGTTACAGCTCCCTGGGGGGTCGTGTCCAAGTCCACATTTGAGGCTCTGTGGGAGAGGGAGCCTGTCTGTCTATTGGGAAGCTACTCGTGGGTGTGCTCGGCATAATCGAAGGATAATCTAAGCTCGTGACTCAGCATGCCATCGCCAAACGCATGGGCGGAGTTCCAGGTGCCTGGGGAAGCTGACGGAATGAGGGAGTCGCTGCCACCCTTCCTAACACAGGTCTCAGCACTGGCGGATCTTGACACGCTGACAAGGGGATTGGGGAAAATGATGGATTTGGGCACGGCCTGTGGAGACAACCCAGCTGCCCTTTTAGAACCCAGGCGAACCTGTCTTCTGACTTACGTGAAACGCAACGTAAGATTCGGACCCAGCATTTCAGCTTCAGGTCTGGTTTTTGTGAGCTGAATGATATTGGCGTTAGCACTGTGAACAAAGCAGCCACATCGCCCCAAGTAAATACCAGCCGGTCTCTGTCCTCTCCCACCAGCAGGGCACACGGCTGTGGGAAGGAACCATCATGCTCACTGGACGTCCTGAGTGTCTGTGGCAGGAGGTCAGTTTACCTTCCTTTGTGCCCCCCAGGCTACACTCCAAGGTCCAGATGATTAGTCTCCAAAGGTCAGTGGATCTGAAAGTTCTGATTAGCACCAGGCCCATCTACCCCTGACTGATAGGGGAGGCCCCAGGTCAATGGCAGTGGGCACAACTGGCCACAAGCTGCTTCTCTCCTCCTACCAGCTCATCACGTCTCCCAGATGGCCAGGTCACTGGTGTTACGGAGCTCACATACCCTTGGGCTGCCTGTTTCAACAACGTGGGGCAACCGCAGGAGTGAATGGGAGCAGGGCACTAGATCGTGAGCCCTGAGTTTGCCTCCCGCTGACAGTATCTTCTCACTGTCAAGGTAAATGCTCTCTTAGGGGTTTTCCAGATTTCTCCATGCTCCTAGCCCGGTGAGCAGCAGCTGTGGCCTGAAATGCCGCCTGCTCTCTGCTTAGCCAGCAGGTTGCATTCTTTCCTGTTAGATGAAGCCAAAGCAATAGCTTTCCATGCCGTCACCCCCGAGGCTGAATGTCTGCAACGGGCTACTAGGACTGAAGGAGAAGGCCACACGAACCGTTGGCTGGCCCAGCATTCAGCGGCCAGGCCACATGTCGGCACGCCAGGCCTGACGCTGCCTCCTCGCCAATCCCCGAGATGCTGCTGAGCCATAAAGCGCCCAATGGGCTGACTCCTCGCTAAGTCTGAGGTCGAGACCCTGCTGAGGAGCCAAGGGTTGGATGTTCATGCCGCCAGGCCCTCCGCTGGTGAGCTCCCTGCCACTGGAAACGGTGAGCCTACATTCTGGGCGTCCTCCAGGACTTGCCTGTTTCATTAGTCTTCTCACATCAGTGACACCAACCGCCAGCTCTGTGTCCACTTGGAAATGCTCAAGGACAAGCTTGCTCCGAAAGTGCCAGCATCTACAGAGGGTTGTCAGGTCTGAGCCTTTCAAAGGTACGCTGCTTTGCCCATCACGGTCAGGGTGCCTCAAGACCCTGGGGATTGGTGCATTGCAAACGGGTAAGAGACAACAGCTTGCTCAATTGCTACAGCACGGGAAATCAACAGCGAGAAGAGCTGCATGTACGGGGGTGTGCGCTGTATGGAAGAGTCACATTCGCACTCCCAGAGAGCCATGCGATGATATTTTCCAAAGCACGTCAGTGACTTAGGAGCCTAAGTCCTATTTTCAAAACTCATCAAGGCGCTTAGTCACTGAGGCACTTTTGAAAATGTCCCCTGATCGCTGGTTTCGTAGACTCATCTGGTACACGAAGTCCACAGCAGGTCAGCAAGGGTTAATTCCCGGTGCTGCCTGGGGGGTTGTGAAGGAACCACTCTTCTGAAACACTCTTCGGCATTACTGCCACACGGGTCACTTCAAGAGGGACTCTTCGCTTTGATAATTTGGGCGGTGAAATCTTGCTCTGCAATCTACTTTTATCTCACAGCAAACACCTGCAGGTCGTAAAGGGAAAAGAACCCAGTGAGGATGGAAAGTATCAGAGAATGTTAAATTAATACCGCAATTCAAAATCGCACAATAAAGACCCTCTGCTTCCATGAGCTAAACAGAAGGACTAAAGCAAGGTGTTACCGTAGAATTATGGCCCCAGGAGATAAAACTGAAGCTATTAACCTAGGGGAAGCTGGTTTTTAAGAAGATGTGTAACATCAATAGACAGAAGGGAAGGATGGCTTTGGGCTGAAGGGGAAGCCCTGGGACTCAGGGTATCGGGACTACACACTCGGCTCTGAAGATTTCTAGCAGAACGTTAAGCGAGTCTCTTAAGCCTCTCTGTGCCTGTTTCCCATCTGTAAAATGGGTATGACACTTACCTCCCGCTCAAGGCATAGCTCATTAACATACACAAAACAGCCGAGATCCTTGGAGGAAAGGGATTTGACAGCTATTCACACACCAGCCTCGCAGCTGATGCTAACCTGAACTGAACTCTAGCTTGCGTTATGCTCTCCACAGCCTGACACAGCCCTTGGAGCCAGCACACCACCCTTCCCCACACCTCCCATTATTAGGCAGGCCTTTGATGTGGGTTTTTAATGTATGAAAGGCAGGGCAGGGCTGGATTATAACCTCTCCCTCGTCGTGTGGGTCAGGAAGCTGAGATTTTCCTCCAGGGAGTCTGTGCCCATGAGACATGGCTTTGAATGTATCACGGAATTAATGAAATCTCTCTCCTTGTGAGTAGCTGGAAGCGCCTCTCCATGTCAAACTGCCAGGCTCAGATAAGCGTCCCACTGAATCTGACTAGGTTCCAGTCAAGGGCAGGAACCCCAGTCCAATTTGCAAAGTTGCAAGAACAGCTCGAGCCTCAATCCCATCCAGGTGGTTTCCAACCCTGGCAGGACAACCAACCACAAGGCCCTGGATTTCACATGACAGCTTGTTACTCATCTCGCCCTGTGAGTCACCCACATACAGTTTCAGTGCATGGAGAGGGACCTCAAGTGTGGCTTTACACATGCTGTGCTTTCAAGCAAAGGGGCTGTCCAAAGAAGGCTGATAGCGCTGATGGTGACATAACCTCTAATTATGTTCAGGTTTCCTCCTTCCCCGCTCCCCACACGTGCGGTCTTGGGCTTAATTTCAAAGCAACAGGCCAAATCCAGAGGGTACGAATGGGAACGCCTTTGGCGCACCAACCTCAATCACAGTATAGACAAAAAACAGCTGAGTAGATTCAACATGTCTGTCCCAGCGTGTGTGTGTGTGTGCGCGCGTGTGTGGAGAAGCAGCAGGAACAGCAAGGAAGTAACCCTGTTTTGCACCTGGGTTTTCCCAGCCCTCCCATTGTGCACAAAGCAGCTCCGGGCTTCCCTAAGGAATCGGGAGGGTGCTGCAAGCCCACACAGCCTGGGTTTGTATCAGAATGAGATCAACTACGTCCTTCTGAATGGGCACAGTCTGTGTGGTCCCAGCTTAGTGCTGCTGGAAGAGTACAGTGCATTCGCTCAGCAGCCAGGCACCGACACCGGCCTCCACAAAGCAACAGGCAGACCAGGCAGGTGGGGAGGGGCCAGAGAGAGAGAGAGACAGACAACTCGGGAAATGCTTCTTTATTTAAGACATAAATACCAAGTTGCACTGGAAAGGAGCGATGACAGGGTAAGCTCTGCCAGGCCTGCTCCAGACGAAGGGTCTTCCGAAGGTGCGGGCTCTGGCTTCCTTAAAGGCATCTTTACAACTGGCATGTTAGATTTCCATCAGCTGTTCGCTGCCCACAATGACTTCGTTAACATGTTTGGCTGAAAGATTAAAAACAAAAAGGACGAATTGGGGTTTGTAGCAGAGTTTGGAACCCAGCACTTTTCAAATCAGCATCTTTAGGAGAAAATTGGAAAAGCAGATACCAGTGAATTTCCACATTGCTTTGCTGATCTGCCCCCACCCCCATCCCCATGTGTCTCAGTCACTGTCCCACCCACACCAGGAACAACTGACCAAACACCAGAAGAGTAATGGAATGAGATCTCACACGTAGGTGTCACTTACTACCCCAGGCACAGCTGCTGCCGACAGGTGTGTGTCCAGGCATCGGCATGGAAGTGTCAAACCCAGGGGGAGACAGTGACAGGAAGGTTACGTCCAGCCAGGGCCTTCAGAGGGCTGAGTGCCCACAACTTGCACTGCAGTCAGCAGGGGCTGGCAGGGGCGGCTCTAGGTATTTTGCCGCCCAAGCACGGCATGCAGGCTGCCTTCGGCAGTGCGCCTGCGTGAGGTCCCTGGTCCCGCGGATTCGGCAGCAGCGCTTGGCATGCTGGTGCCTGGAGCCGCCCCTGGGGGCTGGATGCGCTCAGGACCCTGCAGGATCAGGCCCAGTGTCACAAGTAACTTGTAAAGGGATTGTGAATGTCCATGATCTCTGGTCAAACAGGCTCACTTTACAAGTCAAGAGGCAGGATTTTCCTTTGCTGCTTCCTGCTCCCGGGGATCCAGGAACACAGACAGGCTCTTTCCAACATCAGCAGTGAGCAAGGGGTGGTGGGGACCCTCAAGGCAGACTCCAGCTCACACTCCCATATCCCGCCTCTGGAGGAGGTGAAATTGGAAACTCCCAGCTGTCAGGTGAGTCAGGAAGGGCCCGTTTGTCAAGGCCCTGGCTACGCCCCCAGCTTTGCACCAGCTGAGTGAACATTCAGTGGGCAAGGCCCAATCATCCCTGGCTCTGCCCCAGATTCCTGTGCGACCCTGGGCAAGTCACTTAGCTCTTGCTGCCTCCAGTGAGGATCACAGCCTTGCCCTGCCTCCCAGGGGGCAGGAGGACAAATCTGTTCCAGGACTTGAGGTGCTCACACACTGCAGGGATGGACCGAGGACAGGCAGGATGCTGGAGGGGGGGGGCCATAATGAAGAGTCATGCTCTCTTACTTGCTCATCTCCGTTACTCCCCTGGGCGAGGAGGAGTTTGCCAGGCTGCTGGAAAGCAAAGATTAAGCAAATTCTTAGCAGTCCCGATCTGCTGGCAAGTCAAGGTGTTCTCCTTGCTGCTGGTGTGCGCCAGGTACACAATTAACGCCAGAAGACCTTCCATTTTAACAGAACTTCAAGTTCCAAGGAGTCCTGGCCCCGCAACAAGATTCTTTCCAGCGGTCACCCTATCCTGGCACCACTCCTGCCGACCCTTCATCTCTTCAGCACGGGGGCTGCATGGGCTAATCATGGACTCACTCCAGAGGCCCTCCCACCAGTCTAGGGAGCACACCTCAAGAGTCGCCTGTGGCTTTCAGTACCATATTGGGCAACTGGTCCCTTTGCTCCTAACTGGCCTTCCAACCCCTGGGGCATGCCTCAGAGCCCCTATCTGCATTTCCAACTTCGAAATCCAATCACCACCACTCGCTCCCCATTTGGTCTGGTGTCTATTTATTGTCAGACTCCTCAATGGCCAGAGCGGCAGGCCAGGGGAATTCTGGGGCTCTGCATAACGAAAGACTGACTGTCCTGGTGCCACATATGAATGTGATGTAGGCAGGCACCATGCAAGCGGCAGCCTGGAGTCCCAGCCTGTAGCACCTACTCCTCTTCCAGTCCTGGACCCCGCCAGCTTTACCAGCATACCTCGAACCAGACCTGCAGCATGTCTTGCTATGCCATTCCTTGCCCCCTTGCAACCTTCCCAATATACCTCAGACAGGCCCTGGGGCAACTCTTGCTACTCCATTCCTGAACCTCTTGCAAGCAGATTGCTGATCATGTTGATTTGTGTGATGTGGATAAGACCCTGGCTAGATTTCAGTGGGAGTCATCCCATTATAGCTTGCAGATTAAATGTGTCTTCAGTGAAGTTTGTAAAGACCCATGTCAATTTTGGATTCTGTATATACATTTGTAGCACTCATCTATTCTAACAAACACCTCATTTCATTTCATCCAGTGTCCGTCACTTCCTGTCCTAGGCTTGTGGAGCTTTGCTGTATCTTGTAAAATATTTTGCCACCTTTCTGGGGTACTTTGCACTTCTACAGCTCACAAGTATTTACAATAGCTCACAATTTTTAACATCGGACAAGCTCAAAGTGCTTTGCAACAGCAGATGATTACCATCAGGACCATTTTACAGACGGGAAAACCAAGGCACGGAGAGTTTAAGAGACTCGTCCAAGGTCATGAAGTCAGTCAGTGGCACGGTAGAGAAAGAACCCATGTTCCCAGTCTCCTAGCCCCTTTGCTAAATTACACTGCCTGTCGGTATCACCAAGGAGAGCTGGATGGTCCCAGTACGTGATGCATGGCCTTACCATGACTGGGCCAATGACTCTGAAAGCCCGTTGGCTCCCCTGGGCCTTGCTGCTAGATCAGAGACTACAATGAAGCCACCAGACCCATTTTCACCTGTCTGGGGGTGAACCTTAAATCCATGTTCTGGTTTTTAATACGAAGCGGAATGGTTTGGCTATAAACTATAAGCTGAGCAGCTACCTGGCAGGCATGTAAGAGGCAGGAGAGAATACCAGGTGCTTACGCTCACGGCTGCCTCCTCCCTGACCTCTCTGGAAAGCCCTAGGTACAGATGAAAGGTCATTTGGAGTCCCTCGTGGGTGCCGATCAGAGGCTGATAAGGAGAGCTGAATACAGACAGTGTTTTGTTAACAGACATGGCTGCTGCTTGCCAGTGGCTCAGCCTGGTCTCTGCAATCTCAGTTCATGCCGAACCCCCGGGCGTAGGGAGAGGAGCATGGAGTTCCATCCTGCTCGCCCTTCGGGTTTCTGTGAGACTGCCAGGGTTACAGCTGCACTCAGACGGCACAGAAAGAAGAGGCATTAAAGGAAGGACTTTCAAAGAGCCTGAGCATTGGACTCTGCAAACTTAAATCGCATTCGTTGAGATCTGCTCCCCCCGGGAGCATCTGGCGCTATGCAAAAGCAGAGCAGTTCGACACCTTTGAATGCCCGATTAGCACTTTGCTGCAATTTGCTGATGCGGCCGGCCCAGAGTCGGTCTGGGCGCTCAAGCCCAACATCTGTGGAGATTTCACTGGGCGCAAATCAAAAATCTGTCACTGGTTACAGATGCGATTCTGCTTCGCAAGGCATTTGTTTACAGGCACTGTACGTCCAAGCGCCTTAGAAACGCAAGCCCGGTATGTGGGGAGCCAGACAGCCTTTGCGGTTTGATTCAAAACAAACTGTAATGCAAATAAACAGAGGCGGAAGTGACTCTGAATCCCAGCGCAAACCCAGCAATAATCTGGGGCGCTAATGGCCCAGGCCCTTCCACTCCAGCATGGGCCACGCTTCCTGGGGGGAGGAGATGCCGCAGCATCCCGGTAAGAGCACCGTGAAAGCATCTCCTTGTTGTTTGCTCACTTAGCCCCTAGACACACTGCTGCTGCTGGTGGTGGCAATGCTCCCTTGTAGAGGGGAAAAAAACAAGGTTAGGGCGGAGGCCCAGGACCACCCCGAAGGCCCAGCCCTCGAGGGCTCCAGAAAACATTCCGTTTACTCACTCAGTTACATACGCTGTTTTATAAATCTGTTAAAATCCAACCGACAACAGTCCCTGGCACAGAATTACTGCTCCATTATACAGCAGGGAGGAAAGCCACCACCGGGCAGGGGAAGGGGAGGCTGCAGAAACCTGCAGGAAAACCCACGCTGGGTGGCTCCTAGTAGCATCTCCCCTGGACAGAAAGGATGGGAGAGCCGGAGAGAAGCACTGCGCGCTCGGCTCTCTGCACGGACGCCGTGGCTAGCCCTGGGGAGGAAGTGAAAGGAGAGCAGGATGAGGGGAAGCAGCTGTGGGGGGTTGGAATGGGCATGCAGAGATAAAGAAAGGAAGCAGGTGGCGGGGGCTGAGGTGTTTGTGTTTACAAGGCAGCAGGGGGTTCCCCAAGGCCTGCTCCATCCCCCTCCGACTTGAGTTAGACAATCAGCATACATCAGGGGGAGCAAAGTGCAGCCCCCCAGAGGTGGCTCAGAGTTCTGCGAAGCAGCCTGCCCGCTCGGTCGTCTGACCCAAGGGGAGACTGCAGATGGTGCGCCTAGAGCTGAGAGCTGGGACGCCCTGGACTGGCGCTCAGGAGCCTGCAGTCTCAAGCAGATAGGCATGGCAGGCCTGGCACGAAGGAAGACAAAGAGAAAAGCTGAGGGTAAGCTGTTAACTGACTTAAAGGATGCAGCAGCCACACTGCTCTACCCAGCAATGCAAAGGGGCCACATGGCAGAAAGCTGGGGGTGCCCGGTAGTCGAGTGAGCACCTCTGGGCCCCCGGTTGAGTGGTGGGGTCAATACCCAGCTGGCAGCAAGCCTGCATTAACACTGGTGTGCTGCTCTGCAGGATGGTACCCTCAGGATTTGGGTGAGCATAACAAAGACATACTCAGACTGCTCAACCCGTGTTAACCCCCGGGGGCTTGGCTGTTCGTGGTGGACGGGGTAGAGGGGAGACGACAAGATAGTGAAGCAGATGTCCTTGTGGGTCAGATCAGATTCCCGGTGCGGGGAGGAATGGTTGGAGAGCAGAGGCCACTGAGAAGCATGGTGGGTCTGCTCTTGGAGGTCTCAAGAGGCAGCCTGGTCAAGGTGATGGGCAGGGAGTCAGTGGGAGCAAGAACTTGATTGGGTGTGTGCGCGCGCGAGATGGACTATGGTGGTGTCTTTATTCAGCGGCCTAATGGAGAGAGTACAAGAAAGAGCAGTAGCTCCGGGCAGAGTCGCTCAAATTATCTGGCTGAAATGAAAGATGTTCTCACTGCACCTGCAAGAAACTAGCAGAGAAGAAACGGAAGCAGGTGCTGGATTGTTTGTTGACTTGTAGGAAGAGATCCTTGGCTCTTTTCAAGGGAACCAGAATGCTACCAGCAATTGGAGGATTGGCAAGCAGGGCAGCAGATTGACTTTCCAGGGGAGCCAATCACACATTGGGACAAATAGAGGAGAGGCAGCTGATGATGTGGCCAAAGTTCAGAAACTCAGGCAGGAATGACCAGGGGCGCCTCTATGTTTTTTGCCACCCCAAGCACGGCAGTCAGGCAGTTTTGGTGGCGTTCCTGCAGGTGGTCCACTGGCCACGTGGATTCGGTGGCATTTCTGCAGGTGATCTTATGGTCCCGCACCTTCTGCGCCAGCCGCCAAATTGCCGCCGAAGCTGCAGGATTGGCAGACCTCCTGGAGGCATGCTGTCAAACTCGACTGCCACCTTCTCGGCGACCGGCATGCCGCCCCCCGCAGCTTGCCGCCCCCAGCATGTGCTTGCTACGCTGGTGCCCGGAGCAGCCCCAGGAATGACATTGGGGGAGGATACTGACATGCTATCAAGGAACTAAACAATGAAAAGCTAAAAGTTCATCTGATCGATATCAAAGTGTCTCTGAAAATAACATCCACTATCATAAGATAGGGGACAGGACACACTGCAGGAATGAAAATCCGGGGAGGTGGAACCAAGATAGATCCACATGGCAAGTGAGGTCAGGAGCAGGTTTCAGCACCTTCCCACGCTTTGGAATGGAACACTAAGGGAAATGAAGCTCTTCAGATCTGACACCTTGGATCAAGCCTTCACAAAGATGTCAGAGTTGCCAGATTCATTCTTGAACTTCATGCCCTGATATCATTATGCTGGCACAAGACACAAACCAGCACCACCTAAGTGAGATACTTAGCATTTTGATTGTATGAAAGGTGCGGCCTACTGGGCTGAAGAATGGGAAGTGGCTTATACTCGGTTGTCCCCATACTGTTTCTGTTAATTATCAGCAAAATTACTCCTTCCGGCAGGGATCTCAGAAATGTCAATTTGAAGGACTTTATTCCCCACGGCAGCATGTGCCTAGTACAAGGAGCTTGTCATCACAAGAGCTTGCTGACTGCCACGCTGAGCACACATCGAGTTTTCCTTTCCTTGCATAGGCAATCAGGGTATTTCTCCTGGCTCTTTCATGTGGCTGAATTCTAGGAGCGCACAAGTGGTTATTTTCTCTGGATGGAGTATGTGAAAATATTTCTACAAGGTTAAGAACTGAGGCCTTCTGGGTAGATTTTTCACAATCAACAGGCAGAGTATGTGGCAGTTCACTTAACCCTTTCATGCAGGAAGCCTGAATTTCTCCAGCTGAGAATCCCAGGGGTAGCAACCAAGAAGTCCGCAATAGCAGAAAGTGGTAGACGAAGTGTTACTGAATGGATGTCGTAGGGAAATTACACACCATCACTGAAGGACAGATCTCATACACCATCGTTATCAGTGTTTGGAAAACGGACCTATGGGGACCAGTCAGAAATGTGCCAATGGCTTCCTTAAGAGATGCCTGTTTTTACTGCCAAGTACCTCCTCTCCAAGGAAGCCAGCCTTCAGCAATGATTTTGCATGAGCTTGACATCATCTCCAGCTCACCCTGGCCTTTGACAAACTGCGCATGTGTGTGAACTGGTTGCCTGTGTCTGCGCTGATCTGGGAACCTGGGGGAACTGAGCTGTGGCTACCAGCACAGCAGCAAGCGCTCTGCCATCACTAGGGGGCACTCAGTCATTCAGGGTCAGACTCTAAATGCAATGGGTGTTATTCCAACATAGAGAGGCATTGGTAAGATTCATCCACTCACTCGCAGATCCCTTGGCGTACACCAGTTTGGCTGCCTCTGCCTACACCAGGATGACACACGCCAAAGAGTGACTGGCGATATATTCTTGTCTACTGTAACCTTCCAGTCCCGGCTTGACATCAGTCCTCACTGCAATACTGGCCTGCAGCTAAATGCCACTGATACAGTGGGGTATGAGTACGGCTGTACAAAATACACCTGGCTTCAGAGAATGAGAGTAGGGGAAAATACAATGGTTTGTCCTTATTAACGACATTTTTACGACTGTTCTGTTGAGGAGCTGTAGCACCTCCAGGCTTTGGAGTAGAGACCTGACAGTTTGCAGGGGGGTGTTGCCCTGGTGTCAGGGCCTTTTGTCATACCTGTGAAAAACTGCCCAAGTCTAGCCAAGTTATGAGACTTCAAAAAACCTCAGTTTGCACATACGCAGTAGAGACTTGTTAGTTTGGCAGCTAAATTCTCCGAAGAGTGTCTGCACTGAGCGTGCTCCAATCTGGGGTAGCAGGAGCTGAGCTGGACTTTCCCTGCAATTGCTGCTTCTGGCCGCTGTGACACTGGCACAAGAACCGAGTAGGGACAGTGTCTCTCCTTGTGCTCAATGCTCCAGCACGGAGAAAAAATGTTGCCTGACTCAAATGCAGAAGAGACAAGAGCCTGACTTGGGAGTGGGGACGGCAGAGGGAGCTGACTGAGACAAGACGGCTCGGGAGAGGAGAGGGCAGATGCTGGGACTGACTGGTCAAGGAGACTGAGAATGGGAGCTGGAGGTGCAACTGGGACTGGGGTGTCTAAGATCAGATGAGGAGCTGGGGTGGATGACTGGGTCTGGTTAGGCAGAGACTGGGACAAGGAGTGTGGTGGGGGTGGACTTGGAGTGAGATGAGGAGCAGGGAAGAGAGGAGGGACAGACAGGACAGGGACAGGTTGGAGGAGATGATGCAGAAGGAGCCAGGCTTGGAGAAACAGGGGAGAAAGATCTGCAATGACTACACCCTCCCCTCTACAACCTGGAATGGATTCCCAGTCTCAACAGTCCTCTACTGTCAGCAAATATCTGTGACACCAACTGGCAAAGTGCGTCTCACCCCCTTCTAGTGCTGGTCCACACAGAAGATGACAACCTACTACAGCTGTCAGTTACTCCATTAGCTGAAGTGGCAGAAGTTTTCTTGTGGAGCTAAAGGTTCCAACTCTACTGATGACCCAGTACGATTCCACCTGAGGGAATTTCTGGTTTTTTCAGGCTTTTTTTTTAAAAAACCCTCAGAAATTACCTACAAAAACTACATTAAAAGAATGTAGCTGCAAAGTCAAGTACTCAGAAGTTACCAAATATTGAAGCCCCTTTGTGTATATGCATTAAGAGACAGTCTTTAATTACATGATCTCATACTATTTTTTTCATAGGACCCTGCTTCATTCAGTGCACAGAATGCACCTGCTCTGGGGAATAGTTAGGGCTGTGTAGTAAAGGAAGCAAGGAAGTGCAGGCAGAGAAAAGTGTCGTATGGTTAAGGTAATGACGGCCATGCAGAGTTTGAGTCTATCCCTGCTTCTGCTACAGAGTTCCTGTGCGACGCTGGGCAAGTCACTTAACTCCAATGTTTCACAGGTGGCTGATAAATTTTGTGTTCTTCATTTTCTGGGTGCCCAACTTGAGAGTCTGTGGCTGAGCACTCACAGCTCCAAGGGAAGTTGACGGGAGCTGTGCTCTGAACATACAACGTGCTAGAGAATGCTGAGTGCTCTGCAGAGGTGAAGTCCTCCATCTGGCCCAGATCCTCAAAGGTATCTAACTGCCAGTACTACCAATGGACATTAAGCACCTAAATACCAGGGATAACAACATCCCCTCCCCTTGCAGGGGTGATGGAAAATAACGCCAGGTCTGTTGGTGAAGCTCTCCGACACTCTGGGGATGAGCGCCACAAAGCAGCCAGGAGGAAAAGAAGAATTCTGTCTTCAGAGCAGGCTGGAATACTGCGTAAGGCCCAGAGTCACACACTGTTCAGTGAGGAGAAAACCAAATATCGAGCAGTGGCTCCCTCCGTGTGCACCGTCCATCCTGCGCGCTGGATACAAGACAGCCTGCAGTCCCGCCAAGACTGGCTCCTAGAGCATCTCACAAGGGGGCTGAATGAAGGGTGAATGGGTAACCTTCATTCTGGCATTTCCTAACTTCCGGGGGTTTGTTGTGCAACTGTAACGTCCTTTGCACATAGTTTCAGGGGCTTATTATCTATACAGCCCCTAAAGCGTGCTAGCCCCTTAGCACCCAAACGGACAGGCAAGGGCCCTGCCCCAACGACAACAGGGATGAAGGCTGAGACAGCAAGAGCATCAAACCCAAGGCAGCAGTGGGGATGTTTAGCATGTGTTTTGCTAGCTCCGCACTGCTTTGAAGGGAGGCTACGCCAATTCACTACCGAAGCCTGTTTTTTGACCAACTTATACCAGATGCGTAACTTGCTCGCTGCTGAATTTGGCCTAGTTACTCCCTTGGGAGTTGCACCAGAGGTCATTTGGCTAACTTTGCCCCAGGCTGGCTTCCCAACCAAGCCCCAGAAGCAGCCCTCCCTCTCTCTCACCCTACAAGACTTCACTGTTTATAAAATATGCCTATGCCTAGGGTTCTTTTCAAACAGGCTGAGTGTAATCCTAATAACAGAGTCCTGGAAACAGTGAACCATGGAAAGCTTTGCAGAATTAAGTTCTTCTAGAACTGCCATCCATCTCTTTACCTCTCTTGTCTTAGGCATTTTGTCTTTCAAACTGCTACCCAGGCCAGGCAGCTTGCCGAAGCTTGGCTGGTATTTCGCTGCTAACACATTCCCTGAATTAAGGCATCAAAGAGGAAAGAAAGAGGAGGGTTCCTAAGCAGGGTAGTAAAATCAACAAGCAAGAGAAAGGGCTTTCAGGAACCGTGCTGCACAAATTCAGATGCTTACTAAAGTGACACAGCAGCTCCATGCCCACATTGTATCAGTGGCATTTAGCTGCAGTGGGGACAGGGGTCAAGCCAGGACTGGAAGGGTGCTGCAGACAATGAGCTCTCGAGCTTCTCGGGCGCCTAATATTCTTTTGATTTTCAAGACCCTGGAGCTGGAGAAGCTTTAGCAGGCTGCCTCCAACCTATCGCCAACGGCTAATGCGAGACTGCTTCGTCTGCAGGGTTGTGCCATGCCCCGCAGGAAGTCACGAGGGCTCTCACCACTGCCCTGGGCAGACTATTCCACAGCCTCGCAGGCCTGACTGCTGGGAAAATTTTCCAGCTTTTCAGCCCAACTTGTTTAACTCAATCCCAATATTCTCAATTGTGCCATCCGAACCACCCTACACATGCCCCGCCTCTTCTCTTTACATAAGGAGAGGGAGGTGAACTGCTGTGAGTTACATCTGCCCATTAGTTGGGGTAGCTGGTCTTCTGACATCCTGCTCACACAGTAACTAGGTTTCATTTTGCAAAAGGAGTTAGAGAGTCAGCGAATCCAATGGCTCTCGCGCCCCTGACTGCTTCATCAGAGTGCTCGGGGGTCATGAGGAGAAGAGGCAGCATCTAGGTGTCGGCATGAAACATTCAGTGATCCATGCAAACATAGCTGGTGTTTTCAGACTCCAAACTCTCGGGAGGACTTTGGGAAACCAGGTGTGTATCTCATCCCTGGAAAACAGCCTCTTGCCACTGATAAGTGAAAACGGGTTCATGGCAGAGACTTAACAAAATGTGACACAGTTCAGCCTTGTTGACCATCTGTGCTCGATGGAGCAGCAGCAGGACTGAGGTACACCAGCGAATCTGTGAGGACATGGGGCTGGCCGGCCGGTACTGCAGTAGCAGGAGGTCCTGTAGATTCGAATGGACGTGTATTGGCAAAACTGCATGTGCTGCAAAACGATGATGCGCTGGCACGGCTGTGCGAACACCTGCACAGAGCCTGCCTGCTTGATCTGTGGATCACATTCATCGTATTAATACTTCCCTTTCATGAGCAACTTTTTCACTCTTAAGTTTCCAGTTAAAGAGAAAACTGTAGCATAGGCAAGTCTACAGCAGGGCTAACAACACACAGCCCAGGCACTAGAGCCAGTTAAAATTAAAAAGTACACTCTGAACATAAAAGCAAGCAACCAAATCCAGGTCAGAAGGAATGACTTCACATGGAGTCTGTCCAGACTCTCACTTTCATCATCACTCCACACCCTGAAGTAGAGATCTGCCAGCTCCCCACCCCATAAATATTCATTAACGCCCGTTTGTGATAGGATTACGTAGATAATCTGCCCTTTGTCATCCATGAAGGCATGACAATTCTCCTCCGGCAGTTGCCAAGATGCTAGTGCTACCATGATGTCCCGACTTTACCCACCAGGCAAGATTGTTCACTCCCCTAGAGCCCAGAAGGTGCTTTTCATTTGCATAAAACAGAGCTGGTTGAAGCTGCCTTGATAGCTAGTATTGAGCAGATTGTAATGAAGGCAACACTCAATCCTGACTCTAACGATGTCCCCTTGGATCAAGAGAGGGACGTGAGACGGTCCCTGTGGGCAGCAGCACTTTCAAAGGCGATGGAGGCAGGGGACTGCACAGGCCATCTTGGTGGGCTGCGTTCGTCCCCCTGGATGTGACAAAGATTATTAGTCGAAATAACAACTCTGTGCCAATGGCAACCTGCAGGCTGACTGTGGTCTCTGGGAACAGACTATCTCGGGGTCCAGTGCTGATCTCAGAGATGTCAGTGGGAATTTAGCCAGGGACTTCAGTGGGAGCACCAGTCCCTTAACTCCTCTTCATTCAAGAGGATGTTGCTTGGACAAAAAAATCCATCCTAACGTGACAAGGACTCACGTTGCCCATTAGTTTACTGCTGCATCCAGATGGAAAGGAAGAGAAACCCTAGGGTAGAAAGTTTAGGAAACACCCAGTTCCTTTAATTAATTCTAAGCCCGTTATAAATACAGCCCCCTGCTTACATTTGGGTTCCAGACGCTGGCTGCTTCCAATCAAACAGTCCCGGAGGTCAGCTCCTTTCTCTATCACGGCGTAATGACAGATGAGGCAGCTCTGGAGGCTGCATCTGTAAGGGGAACACAAAAAGAAGTCAGACAGAGAATTTAGCTAGAGATTCAAGCAAGTGCAGTAACTAAGTGCCCCACGCTCTCTGATGAGCCTAACCTACGACTCTGCAGGCAGGCCGAGCTCTGATGCAGCCCTATCTCGCCTGGACTTTCCTCAGATTCCACACATTCCCTGCCTATTGCGCTACCTGCTCTGATAGAACCTTCCTGCCAGCTGTCAGAATGGGTGCACAATGAATGGGTGCATGCAGAAATTACTAGAAGACAGTTACACAGAGAGAATTTTTGCATTTAGCTGATTGGTAATAGGGGAGCAACCAGCACCAGATACTTCAAAGAAAATATAAGAACCCCATAGCAGGCAGATGTGGGGTAATCTGCCTCCCAAATTAGGTCTCCTCCTAAAGCATGAGGTTCAATATCCCTTCCACAAAACTATTTTTAGTATTAATTATGACAACTTTGGATATTCTTCTTATCCATATAAATGTCCCTTTTTGAATCTTGTTAAGTTCTTGCTTTCAGTGATTTCCAGCAGCATGGAGTTCCACAGTTTTACATGTGGTGAAGTCCCCAGCCATTTGAATCTTTGCTCATGAGCATTCCTCTCCCTCCCCGGTTAACAGTTTCATTGTTCTGGCAGAATGCTGCAGCCGTTGGAGGTCAATGGACAGGCAATCTACCACGTAGCTAGATAGAGCCAATCCCACGAGGGTTTTGAACAACAGGATGGAGCTGTAGAACTGGAGCCATGTGGATGTGGTTGCGGTGAGCCAAGTTAAGACAGGCTTCCCCATCCCCCACCTGCCAGCCCTACAAACTCACCCTGAGCTCCTCCCTGCTCGCACACCATCGTCAGACACAGATTCTGCCACCCAAACTTAGACAGCAATTCTCCTGCTGATGTACGAGCCAGGCAGAATCCAGCTCCCTCTGTGAGAGCTGCAGCAAGTCTGCAAGGCTGAGAGGAGCAACCCCTCACTTCAGCCAGTAGAAGTTATCAGTTCAGACCCAAGGGAGGTCTGGGGTGTAAGAAGAACACACCATAAACACATGCGCTGACTACAACCATGCGTGAGCCCAGTCCCTCCTCCCCCATGAGGAAAGGCAACAAGGGTTCACTCTGGAGCTGTCCAGCTCAGGTTGCCTCACCAGACTTCTATGAAAAATGTGTTAATAAGATAATCAAGTAGGGAAAAGGCACCAGCCTGTCTTTGCTTTCTGTTCCCGTAGCACTGTCCCAGCTGCTGCCTTTCCTGCAGTTCCAGTACTAACCAGCAGCTTGGAGGCCATCATGTTCCGGAAGAGAGCATTAGCTTAGAAATAATGTTTATCAGTAGAGGTCAGGTTAAGGATGAATCAGTTCAGCACAGACTCCCCGGTGCTGCTGAGAGCTTTCCTAGCAAGGACAGAGCTGCCCCCTAACTAGGAAAACCTACCCAATGCATTCCCCACACTCAAAGAGCCTTATCAGTGTGTCAGCACTGCACGGGCCAATTCTACAGTATGTCTCCCCAGCCTCAAGTGGGGCCCGATCCTGGGTGGTCCCAGCATCCCTAACTCTTACTGACTACAAAAGGAACTGCAAGTGCTCAGCGCATCTCTGCTTCCACCAACGGTTTATAAGCCCTTACCACTACCCACCAGTGCACATATCTGCAGAGAAGGGACTACGAGAATGACCGATAAGGCTCAGATAGGAGAATGCTAGATCTGAGTGTGGAGAAAATCTTGGGAGGTGGCTTGATAAGGAGAAACTGGGGTTATAACCAAGAAACAGCTCACACTGTCATCTTTGCACTGCCATCAATGATGAGCAAGTTTTCCTGCACACTGGGTGTGTGGTTGGGGTAGGCTGCGCTGATGCCAGGGAACCAAGTCAAGTGCTAGCAAACCAGGGGAAACCTGCCCTTCTTCACCGCCCGTGATAAAAGAGAAAAAAATTACCACCTCCAATGCTTATAAAAGCACTCAAGCACACAGAATTTGAAAATCATTTGCAACATTGTCCCCCCAATCATGCAGAGTAGCAGCGGATCCAGTTTTTATGTTCGGGTGGAGCAAAACTTCAACAGATATAAACACATTTTGTGGGTGTTCCTTGCAATCGCTGACAGATGTAATGTAGCCATTTTGAAACCACTTGTAAATGCCTTTTTAAAAAGTATGCTCTGCAGGCTGCCAAGAGAACTATTCTGTGTGTTTATTTTATTTTTATTTATTTTGTAATGTAATGTAAAGAGCGAGGAAGGAACTTTTATTCTCTTGCAGGGTAAATGTCACATCTCAGGCCAAGTCTATTGTGTTCTCTAACTCTTTGGCCACTGCACTTTGTGGCTCTTTCAAATACTCGGTACTATTTTATCCTGGTAGGAGCTCTGATAGCAGTCAGTTTGATGAACATTGATTTACTGCATCCTAATGGGAACCACATTTTTCTTCCTAAAACATAGTATATTTTTCAACTTTTCAGCACTGGGAAAATGGATATCTTCTGACCTTAAAACTCGAGGATGACATTCAAACCCACAAGAACAACTAATTTGAGTCGTTTGATTTACAGCTGAAATTTCAATTAGAATTTGTTTTAAGTGCGATCGCACAGCGGAAAGTCTGGCAGCTGGGTGTTTTGCTGAAAATAAATAGACCTATGCAGCATGCGCATTCTCGAGCGAGTGTTTTACAAGTCCAGTCCTGCAGCAGTAACTGATGTAGACAGTGGCTAACTAAAGTGTATTCATTTGAGAGAGCGAGCGTGTGTGTGTCTCAAAGACAGAGAGACTGACTTGGTTTTTAAAAAGTGGGAGGAACAAGAGGAAGAGTAGTAATGGCCAAGGAGGCGGGGGGTGGGAGGGTTACAAGGATTTAGGTCTTTAAGCTCCAGACCACCTAACAAGATCACTCTGAAATGCCACTAATTTCAGTACGGCCACACACTACCCTCCACCTCCTCTCCCCTCCTCCCCACATTGTAAACAACTAATTCCAGCAGAAAACAGAGAGCAAAATGTACACACATCGGCAACATTCCAGGCCCTTCTTTATCTTCTATTTATTTTTCTAAAAGGTCAGAGATTGTAGGGAAGGGGGGGCAAGGGAGAAGAAAGCCAAAAACGCCGTCCATCCCTTGTGTGGGCCAAACCAGTGTCCAAACACACAACATGGAGCTTTTATTGCACTAGGCAGACTTTGCTCCCTCCCCCCCCCCCCCAATTTGTGGCAAGTTCTCAGAGCTTTAAACCAGAGGACAGGGTGGTCGATTGCATTTGAAAGAAATGTAAAGAATTGGGAAAGAATTCCATCTCCTGTCAAAATTATAAATAAGGAAATATTAGTCCCAGAGACAGGCTGATTTATGCAGCTCTGGAACTGTTGACTTTCAGGCTGGCTATCAGTCTCTAAATCAAACTCTTAAATCAAATCTGTCAATTGTAGTTGCAACATGCTACTTAAGAAAAGCAAAGCATCTACCACCTATGGTAGTCAGCTCTCCCAGAGATTGTGGGACTGTATTCTTCTTAACCTTTGCAAAATATGCAATCTCAGCACACAAGGAGCAGTCTGCAGGCATCCAACACGCAACCCATAATTACAGGCTACCCACTGATTATTTAGGACTCCATGATTAAAGTGATGAACGTTCCTGGAAGAAAGGGGCTTAAATAACAGAGGACAAGACCTCAAGTGGAGCGCTGGCCCTAGACGTACAAGCTTAGGAAGGTATGGATGTCACAGGTTTGCCTTACAGCAAATCTGCTGAAATGGAGATGGAAAATATCAAGGGCCGCTAGTGTGATCCAGTTGTGCAACAAAAGGTGAAGAGTAACACACCTTGATTGCCTATCGGATGGAGGATTTCTCACTGAAAGGATTGAGAAGTCGAGGAGAGGTCGAGCGGGCTATGGAATGAAGATGTACAAGCTCTGAGCGATGGAGCCTGGAGCGCTGTTCCAGAGCTACATGGCCGGCTGAAGAGAGGGCAGCACTGATGCATCTCAAAGGAGGTACAGCCAGTCCTGTTTGGCCAGGAAGATGGCAGCCACCACAAGAGGCCTTCATGGTGGCAGCTGAAAAGCAAGGAAACAAAGAAACGCTTGGTGCTCTACCAGCTGCCAATACCTTCCAAAGAGTCTCTCTTAGCCAGCGGCACGGGGACTATGACACACAATCAAAGCAGTCGGACACTAAGATCATGGAAAAAATGGAGAGCTCCCAAGTCCATTGTCAGGAACCTAGAGAATCCTGAAATTTCACTTTCATAAAAATACCTTTTCACATGTTAATAATGAGTTGGGATAATGCAACTCCTCTGTTTATACACTCAAGTAAATCTCAAAGGCTACAGCAGACAACTGAATGTGCTTTAAGAGAATTTTCAAAGAAACCAGTTTGTTAAAAGAATATGGGCTTTGATCTCCAGCTCTCCCCCTAGGGGAGTAACACAAAACTTCTACCAACCCCCTAAGTTCTTAAGCAATTTGTATGATCTCTGAGGGTGTATTTGCTGAGGAACTTGTTTTGTCTCTCTTTTCTAGCCAGGTATATATACTGTGCTCATTACAATGGTATGACTGCATTACACTTCTCCTGCCCCACACCCTAAATATTGAACTACTCACTGTGTGTACTTGCCTGCATTCATATTTTCCAGTTATAATTCATGGGATCCTTCACGTACCTGACCCAGAAGAACTGCCTCTGAGCTACCATCACTGGTATTAGAAGGTGAAATACAAGTTTCTGGGCAAGGTGGACTGGGAAGTGGTTCCTCACCTCTGACACTTCAGTTTAGTTACCTCTTGTTGATCTTGGAGTAAGTTCATCTGTGGCCCTTCATTTAGCAAAAAGTCCAGTTGTAATACAGGACAGATCTGTTGCAGCCTTTTTCATTGTCAGAACCACAGTGCATGACAACTTGTCTCTCAGGATTCAATCGTTTACAGGTCCTCATTTCAAAGGTTCGAAACAGAATTATTCTTTAATTTCCAACTCTGATTTAATCCACAGGTTTGCTAGCTGACCCACCCCAAGCAGTACATGACAGGATGGCACTCTCCTTGGAATTGTTCAAGTGTAGTTCTTTGTGGTATTGTGGGGTGCCCCACTTAGGATGTCACATTAACCTCCATTCAAAGTGAGGCCATTTGAGAAATTTTTTTCTAAATGCCTGTCCTGCCGGTGGAGCTGAAACCTGACAGCCAAGCCAGGTTCTTTCCTTCTCTTACATTAGCAGTAAAAAAGGTTCTGCAGCCCAGTTCTGCCTTAGGCTACTTTTGTTCACTTGTCATGGTCTTCAAATGACACTCTCCATTACCCCCATTATCCTGTGCAACCCCACCGTTCCCACGGGAACTTGGTTAAAAATTGTGTTGATGCTATGGAAGTTCACCTCGCTCTCCCATACCTAGGTGAGGGAGATTTTCAAAGGTAGTTAGGTGCAGAATTCCCATTGGAAGTCAATGGGAGTCAGGTGCTTAACTGCCACGTGTGCCTTTGGAAGTCTCTCCTCTTGGATCTACACGGCTAGCAGGAGCAGAAGCTTATTAGTGTCTCTGAAGCCAGACAACTCTGACAAGACACAAGGAGCAGATCAGCAGAGCTGGAAGTGGTCATTGCACATAGTCACTCTTCAGAGCAGAACAATGCTTTAAGCTTAACCTCTGCTGTCACTTTTATTTGAACCAAATGTTCTGAAAACTGGTAAGAGTTCCTTGTGCTATCAGGGAAACATCTGTATCCATGTTAAAAAAAGTGGTAATATATGTAATATAGCTTGATGTAAGGGGAGATTATTGATAAAAACAGCTCAAACATCCACAAGATGTAGGTTATTTATGAGACGGAATGCCCTAAAGATATATATAAAGTGGACTTTAATAGAATTGAAGGCGGCTGAAAATCATCCCTCTGAGTAGCTCAAAGTTATTCCTTCCTAGAGGTTCCCGGAATGACCCACCTTTTCCATTTCATCATTTAGACAATATGCTCTTTGGGGCAAGGATTGTACTTTGTTCATTGCCCTGTAGGGCACGAAGCATGTGGCTGTTGGTTAACAAATAATTCACAAAAACAATAATTGATCAAATGTGCAGACAACACTCAACACTGGAGGCACAACAAACAGAGACCGAGAGAGGACAGAACCCAATTGCAGTGTTACCCGGAGAGATTAGACCTTGCAGTGGAGATTTGCTAAATGTAATGCCTTACATTCAGGGAGAAGAAATAGAGAGCCCAGAACAGGCTGCATAACCCAGCAGCCATGCAGCTCACATTTAAGAAACTCAGGCCCTAACTTAGCAGAGCACTTACAAACCTATTTAACTTTAAGCATGTACATAAAGTCCATCCCTATTAAGCACATGCTGAAATGTTTCTCCGTAACTGCCCTAATTTGACAACTTCTACTGCTGCCACAGGGAATGTGTGGAAGTGGCGCTGGAGGAGACAACTCCCATCTTAAAAAGTGGTGCACGATATAAAATGTTTGAGGGTTACGGCATGAGCATAATTTTATTTCCAGCTTTCCAAGCTATTGGGTTTGAAGCAACTGTATGTCCTCATTCCTTCTCATGAGGGGATGTGTTGTAAAACGCATTTTACAGTGCCATACAAATGGTGCCTTGGCAGTGGGATCTCTCCTTTGTACTGGTATTATCTAAAGGGAAAAATAAGACCCCTTCCATACTGAACCCCTGTAAAATTCTTCATTCCATCCTGGATTTAATTAGAACTTTCTTCAAATCATTCCCAGTTTCATACAGCAGGTGTTGATTTAGCACTATCAAGGAAACAACCAATAAACTTCACAATCAATCTGCAGTTAGTAGTCAATCCAGCTTGCTTTGCTTGTTGTTTTCTCCCTTTGTACATGTTCTCATGGAAAGTAGCATTAAATTGGAGACATGTGGTAAACTAGAACAGCATTTAACTAGACACACGTGGTCCCTCTTAAGCCCATTTACTGAGTAACAACAGCAGCAAGCATTTGTGCTCTCTGCTTCAAGACAGGTAGCTGGAACTTGTTTAACAAAATCCAACACGCAGCTTATTATCTCACTACGTCTGACCAGGGAAGAGCCCAGTTTTGGTCAACATAGAATCAATGGTGATAATTCTTGCTCATCTTTTGCCCTGTGCAACCAGGTCATGTCCACATCTTGCTGCTTACTCCTCTGTACAGGTTTTAAAAGTTACCAGTTTCTTTCCCCTACGCACCCAGAACACCTATGGTTTCCCATCTTGATCACTGTAAGCGTCTCCTCTCCATCCCACCCAGCGGCGGATCCAGGCACCAGCACTCCACGCATGTGCCTGGGGCGGCAAGCCATGGGGGGTGCCCTGCTGGTCCCTGCAAGGGCTGCAGTCAGGCGCCTTCGGTGGCTTGCCTGCAGGAGGTCTGCTGGTTCCGCAGATTCAGTGGCAGGTACGCCGAATCCACGGGACCAGGGACCTCCTGCAGGCAAGCCGCCGAAGGCTGTCTGACTGCCGTGCTTGGGGCGGCAAAAATGCTAGAGCCGCCCCTGGTCCCACCTCAGGTTTATATCAAAGACAGCTGCTAAGACCTCACCTCGATCGCTGAACCCCACAGGTTTACCACATCAGCTTCTTCTCCTCAAGGCCCTTCACAACTCCACCCCTCTGCTTGCTCACTTTTATTACACTGGCCAGCTTCTCTCACACATGTTTCTGTTCTGTCTTACTTTCAGCTCCTTACACATGAAACAGCCTCCCTAAAGGGACACACAAATTCTCTGGATACCGCCAAACCCACTTGCATTGCAAAGTCCCCAAGGATTCAGCCTATTCACAATGGCACAGATGGGAATTGTTGGAGCTTCATTTATATAGTTATGAAAACCTGCAAATTAATACATGCACACACATTTTGTATATACTTGATTGTATTCCTCCCCCCTTAATATGTACAGTGTCTACTTAGATTGGTTGCTAAATGGGGCAGGCACCGTGTCTTTGAATGCATTTGCATAGTTCATTAGCACAACAGGGTCTCCATCCTAATAGCTGTTACTGAAAAATAAATAGAAATAAAAGACGACGAAGAAATATAACTAAGTTTCCTTTAATGAGCCAGTATTCTTTAAAACCCTTCCCTATTCTTACTAGTGCTCTTCTGGGTTGCAAAATCAGATACACCAATAATGTGGCGTTTACTTTGTGAGATAGAACGGGAAGTGACTGCTTTACACTAGTGGTTTTCAACCTGTGGTCTGCGGACCCCTGGGGTCCACAGACTATGTCTAACATTTCCAAAGGGGTCCACACCTGCATTTGAAAATTTTTAGGGATCTGTAAATGAAAAAGAAAAGGTTGAAAACCACTGCTTTACACAGATGGGCATGGTCAGATGGCTGTACAGGTGAGAATGTCTCTTCACTAGGAATGTTAGGTTGAGATATCTAATTATTGTAATGTCCAGATATTGTTGGTGTGTGGTCAAATAACAGCTGAAATTCTGTCCATTGATCTGACAGACTTTCCCTGAAAGAGACACTAAAAAGGACACAAATATGCCCCATATCTGGAAATCATGATCAACCCCTCTTTACCACACAGTCTTAAAACCAAAGGGACAAATTCTTTCCTGGCGTAATGGAGTTCAATGGAGTGGCATCTGCTTACACCAGCGGTGAATTTGTCCTAAAGCATGTAGGTTTTTCAATCTTCCCGCTCAGCACTGCTGCACTGGAAGAGAGAGACCCGGAGAGTCCGACCCACATTGGGTTTAGATGATATTCATATTTGTTTATATAGTGCCAACATGTAATAGCTTTGCAAATACATAAGATGACAAGGTCCTTGCTCAGAAGTATTTACAGTCTAAACCATACTCCTTGCACTCAGGGATAGCATGGCATTTAATAGAGGTGGTTTTTACCTCCCTGGGAAAAACCAGTTAACCCCAGTTTAAGGCATTTTCTATTTCAAATACCGTTCTATTAATGCATACCATGTTACATATAGTTTTAGTTAAATATTCAAATTGTGGCTACATAAGGCAGTAGATTCATAGATTAACTTAGGGTTGTCCCAATAAAACTGCAGTGGGCATAATAAGAATATGTGTAATTGTAATACTGAACATTAGAATGTCTGTATTCGTTTTGGTTGGGTTTTCTCTCAAGGAAGTTCCAGGACATGACTCATATTTCTGTTCTAAGTATTATATAAACAAAAGTCAGAAACATTCAATTGTATGAAAACACCAATAATGCAGTGCTGTAGGCTTGCAGGATTAAGCAAGTAGAAGCATGCAGCGTTGCAGATGACCAGTCTAGATCCATTTGGCCACGCAGCATTCTGGCGCAGAAGACCAACTTTGATGTAGTGGACAGACTATTCCTCAGTTCTGAATGGATGTACCTAAAGTTTGAAAAGATTCAGTCTATGCTTGCTGGACACTGATACAATTATTTTTCCTGGGGTTAAGCCTGTATTTACTGTCCTCACCTAGTTTTTCCCCAGGAAATTGCCAACTCTGCTAGCACTTGCACTTCATGATACACCTTCTCATCGACAAGGCCTATTGGCAAGGGAAGGCTGACTTCATAGGGCTTGCAAGATTGTCATATTTGTTACTTGTCAAATTTGACTGTAGCCCTTTAAATCTATTGATTATACATACAATATAAAAAATAAATCTGGCTAATAGGCTGAGACTATCCAAAGTCAGAACCCTGCCAAACATGCTCACTTTAGCAATGAGCTCAACATCACTGCCACTAGCACGGAAATGCTCATATCATAAGCCACGCACCTAGTTATGCCTTACACCCTGCGGTGAGAGTAAGAATCTCACTGAAATCCTGCATCTCTCTTTGCCCATGCACGTGTCACACTCCAACACACAAGAATTGAAATATATTTACATCTTGGGTTTGCCATTGAAAAATTAGTATAATATCACCCCCTATGGCACTTTGGTGATTCACAATGACTCCCTAGAGTCAAGGCTTAACCGCCACATGTAACAACTTAGTCACTTAGGCTACATGCCTATAGTGTTCTCTCATTTGAACATCCCAGAGGTTCTCTCACTGTCGTTTTGTTGCCAGAAATGACGATCTGTTTAAAATCTTAACTTTGTTATGCTAGTTCTTTCAATACCTAGCAAACTCCGGTTAGCTGCACTCAAACAAGCCAGGCTATAAAGCAGTCATGCACTTTAAACTTGACCTGAGCCACCTTCTGCAATTCCAGTCCTGCGCCTCTCCTGAGCCGAGATGGCCAGTTGTGTCAGATTGGATGGCGAGTGGTTGCTATTACTCCTTTCAGAAAGGAATCTTTTCCTGCCTGGTCCCTTTTGGCTTTTTTTGGCATTCTGCTTGAGGAATTAACAGCAGAGGAATTAACAGCACTTTTTGTTGGGGAAAGTTATGACACATCAGTTTCAAATAAATCCACGCAACTGAGACTAGGAAAAATGTGACATTTTTACAGCTGAAGGCAAAGAACTTACAGAGTTTCAAGCAAAGCATTATTGTCGAGCGGCCACATGACAGGACTGAGCACACAAGGCATGAAGGGAGATACAGCCCCGCCCGAGGACTGTCCAGGTTTAAACTGCATCCATGCTGGAGCATGCTGATTTCAGAGGGTAAGTGCCTCAGGACAGGAGCTGTAACTTGACAAGACTAGATCCTTCTGGTGCCCATTTTTAACAGACATGTAAGTTAAACCCTGGAATGACCTGCCAATAGGGGGCAGGGTGGATTCTGAATCACCTGAAATCTTTAGATCACAACTGGACGTCTCTTTCTGAACAATATGCTCCAGCTCAAGCAGAAACTACGGGCTGGATGCAACAATAACTGGATGAAATTCTCTACCTTGTGTTATGCAGAAGGCCAGACTCCATGATAGCAATGGTCCCTTCTGGCCTTAAAATAAACAACAACTCTGAATAATGGCTTTGCTTCCGTCCACTCTGATTAAAGCACTGGTGTAGCAGGCAGAGTTTCCTGGGCTTGTACTCAGAAGGTCCAGGCCTCATAGGTGTTGATTTAATTGGGAATCCTGAGGTAATTTTGGATCATAAGCATCTTGCCATCACCTCCATGACGGCTTCCTGCTTTTTAAGGAAAGTGCCAAACACAGTATCTATGGCTGATGTGGAAACTCTTACTTACCAAGAGTTGGTTATGCCTGCCTGCTGCTTCGCTAAAGGTATTAGTCAAGGATGCAGCAAAATATATATCTTCGGTTCATAAATCTACTATATGGTTACTATGGTACTGACTTCCAAAATTCAACAAGACAATTCTAAAATAGTGTTTACTTATAAAGCTGGTCATGAACCTTGTGCTCCTTTGTCTGAGCTCCTGACATCTTGCGCCCTCAGCTAAACTTTGGGCTACCCAAGGATGAGAATCTTCCATTATGTTCCGATCTCTCAAATTTTTCCCAGTGAAACGCTTGGATTCCATGTCCAAAGAGCAGAGATGATGCACAGGGTCCTTCCGGAATTGTAACACTAAGAATGCATTTTACACACACACACACACACACACACACACCCTCCATATCTTCAACTGCTCTTTCCATGATTATTATTACCATGGCTCATAGGAGCCCAATCACAGACCTGGACCCCCCCAACAGAACAGAAACACAGTCCCTGCCCCAAAGAGTTTACAATCCAAATAAATCCCATTGTGTAAAAAACTGAAGGAACAAATCAGTCTCAAAACTTTGAGCCAAGATTTCAAAAAATGGGGGGGAGGCGCTAAAGTTAGGCTCCTAAATCCATATTAAAACACCTAAATAAGTGGCCTGATTTTCAAAGAAGTCAAGCTTCGCTGGGAGCGATGATCTATGTAAGCAACCACTCCAGTCTACTTCCGATGCACTACATGAAACAAGTTTAGAGAGCTCAGTTCAGCATCGTGCTGGTTATTTACAAGCAGTACTTTCTGTTCGGTAGAGGGATCAGGATGGAACTTAGTGATACCAGCTCTCTCTGTAATCAGCAATGTCTCCCCAGGTAACTAGTTTCAATTGTCATCAGGCTGGCACTGCCATGGGTGCTTGCACTATAAATGACCTGTAGTCAGAGGACTTTTACATCAAAAAGACTTGCAGACACACAAATCTCAGAATGCCTTGGTACTGCACCTCCTCCACCCCGACCAAAACAATAAGTAGAAAGGGCAGCCCCAGCTGCTAGGCAGATTGAAGATGCCCACAGCTACTGTGCAGTGTAGATAGAGAGGCAGGAGTTTTCAGGTGACCTATGATTTCAGCTCGATTAGTAGTTTTCTTCTATGTAACTCAGTGCAGCCATTTGTCACTGAGCTCCAGGGAGCTGTCCAGAGGAGAACAAGAACATTTTCCACCCTGCAGCATGTCACCTGGGCACTCAGCATCTCTCAGCGCTTGCACTGTTCCATGAATTACCTCCTCTAGCAGCTTTCAGCTGCCCATCTCTCCAAACTTGGTCAAGTATGTCCACCATTCAGCACATATGTAATATCTGTTATTTTATTGTCTAACCGATGGACGAATTCGCTGTGCAGTGGGAAACACATTAAGGAGGAACGGCTGATTATTTCCCCCTATGTTATTAACTTCTTTAATCCTTTTGTAATCTCTTATGACGGGATTCATGTCCACCCAAATCATTTACCAAGAGCCAGGTTACAGAATAATGTCGTACTACGCCTGCTTTCTTCTGAAGATTTCACAATAAAACTGCTTTTGGTCTGCCGGATCAAAACATGTCAATCGTCAATGGAGAAATGGATCGAAATCTGAACACAGTATGAAGATGCCACTGTACAGCATGGTCCAAAATTCCTTGGTTTATTTCTTTTGGAAGAAGTTGTCTCAGACTGGAAGTATCATCCAGGTGATAACCTCAGGTTTTTGCAAGACTAGCTAACCACAACCTCAGAATGCCAATTCAGTTTTGTGAGGATGCACCTTGTGATAGCTTCCATGGGAACAGATGGGACTATTTACTCATCTCCAAGAGCTGGTGTTAAATTTCATGAGGAGGCTTCCAAAAAAACTCTTTGGTTGGGAAATGGAATTTTGTGAATCCTTAAATATCAGGAAATGCAGCAGTTCCTACAGCATCTTGGATTCGCACTGTAATGACCACCGTTTGCACTATCTCCTGGAAGTGCAAGGAGGTGGTGTCCAGGAGTTTCAGAGAAAAACTTCCTGGCTTCCCTTGCACGTTATTTAGTGAACCAAAGCCTCTGAGGTTGGCCTCAAACACTGTAACCACACACCGCAGTGTTCATGCAGGTTCTTCGGAGTGCCTTTGGGTTCACCCCCAGGTGGGCTATTACGGTGCGAACCAGCAAGATGAAGCCAGGTGCCCATGGATGCTGGAAGGTTTGCACCTCGTTCACTGACAAAGATCATGAATGGTTCCTTCCAGGAGGGCAACATCCCTTAACCAAATGCTGACTAGGCCCTTGCTCAAGAAACCACCCTTTGGTGATTGTGCTCTTGCCATGAGTGCGCTGCCATAGACATTCCTTTTCAGGGAAAGTCATTAGAAAGGCCACAGTGAGGCGGCTCCGGGTTGATCTAAATCACTCCGACTTCTCTAGATCCCTAACACTCCGATGTCAGGACTGGCCATAACATGGGGACTGAATTACTGTCACCACTTGATCCAGCCCACAAGTTTGGGTCTGCATGTTGACTTTGTGAGCTTTTCCGTAGCTCTTTATTTGGCTGATCATGAGCTCTTGCTGATGTGCCCAAGAGACCAAGTAGGGTGCATGGGCTTGGTTTTCGGTAACTCTTCTCCCTTCTTTCTGATAGGCCTCAGTGGGTAGTATGGAGTAGCTGCTCAGCAGCCTTAAAGACCTCTCATATAGGGTCACTCTCTCAGCCCAGTTCAGCAGGCAGATGAAACCGTTAGACTGAAGTATCTGGGGCTGCAGTGCCAACAAAATGTTGACAACATTCATCTGTTTTTCTTTGTATTTCTAAGGCAACCATCACCGTAATATCTAGGGAACATTCTACATTACCTTTCAATCAGATTCAGATGGGGGCAGCTTCTCTGCTTTCCCTATACCTGGCAAAGATGAGAACCAGGGAAAAAAATGAACTAGCTGAGGTTCAATCCAGAAATGCGAGTGGTGAAGACCGGTTGGCAAGGGGAAGCAAGAAAAGGTATTATCAAGGGCAGTGACACCTGCCCCTAGAGTATCAACACACCTTCCTGATAGGCTCAGAATGTTGGGCTACTTTGGGGCACCCATCAGCTCTTGGGTTCCCAAAGAGCAGCAGTGGCTCACTTGACTTTTACATCTTTTGGTTAGCCAGGTAAGTTTTCTCTCCTCTCCTTGACACAAACTTTGCAACAATATGTCTGTGTTCTATAAACAGCACTGCTTTCCATCTGCTTCAAGTTGCAATTCAAAGGCGTCACGTCTAATATCTAAAAACCTACCCGGTGATGGATCTGGTTTGCCTTAGGACTGCCTCTCTTCCTATGCAACACCAACATGGCTTAGATATGCTGTGGTACTTCTACTGGAAGTCATTTGCACAGCTTTGGGGGACTGGAGGCAGAACACTGTCACTGGATAGTCCCCATGTGAGAAAATTATTCCCCCTGCTGGTACAGAAGAGCCAGAGTTCACTGATTTTCTGACCACAGTGCAAGACATCATTTTATCAAGTCCTTTCTTGGATGATTGCTGGGTTACTTATAGATGTTTGAAGAACGAGAGATAGGGAAGCTGTTTGTGGAGGGGAGCTGTCTATTGGGGGTAGTTTAAAACACCATCAGCAAAGTTAATTTATGTGCTGCATCCAGATGCTAAAGCCATGGACAAATCACAAAAAAACCCGCCAGCTGTGATTAAGGATTTGAAAGAAATGAAGGTCAAAACAACAGCAGCCATTTTTCCTTTTCATTAAGTTCTGAGTAGGGTTTCTCTTACCAAAACTCAGTTTCCAGATACATTTCCAAACCTTCCAAGATGTTCACCAGAGGCTTCCCACGCCAGCAAACCCAAGAGATTTACATAATGTGACACAGGAATAAGGTATCAGCACAATATTTACACGAGCTTATCACATACAATATGAAACATGTTGCACTTTGAAACAAACCTTTATAGTGCATAATGTACATTCCACACAGAGAAAAGGCACGGAGACTCTTCTGGTGCATCAATAGTCAACAGCAACAAAGCAGTTGGGTTGATGGACTTTTGCAACTATCAGGGCTGTTGCTATGTTTTGGAGCATGACTGATTGCTAAGAGAGGCTGCACTAGCTTTGTTACAATAATGGCTAGGAGGAGGAGGTTAGTCAAAACAAAACCAGTGTGCTCACAATGGTATTTTGCTTTCAAATCAATATTCGAACACACTGGAAGGCACACTCTGAATAATGACTATTAGGATAACAATCCCTATTGAGGGTTTAGAACAGAACACTGCTGTATATTCGATGCAGAAGAACACACGCAGATTTTGTTAGTTACCTATTTATACATTTAGCCCCCTTTGTGACTTCACCGTTGAGCAGCTTACCTCGTACGCAAACCCTGCCAGAATTCCTGTGGTACCAATCCATTAATCAAGACAACAGTGTAGCTCGTTGTCAAATCAGAGTATTTCCTAGTACTTAGAGGACGGTGAATTCTGTGAGACTGCCATACTGGAGCCATTTACGAGTGAACTGGAGACCAGCTATTATCTACACACCAAGGAATTCTGATTTATGATGTGCTTGAAATTACTGTGGATTTCTATTAAAGACTAAATGCTTGGCAGTGATGTACCATACTTACTTACCTGTAATTTAGCTCTGTAACAGTCGTATTCTCCACAGACCCAACATCCTTTGGTTTTTTGTTTTCAAGCATGTGACCACGAGAGCCAACTGGGCATTTTTTAAGGGTTTGACGTCTCCCACAAGGACCCTCAGCAAACCTCATGGCATGAAGGAGCAGGGAATTAATAAAGGCCTGTACGGACTCTAATGAGCAGTTTCTTTTCCACTGACACCCACAGGAAGCCAGCTCGTAAGAGGAGGTGGGAACTTTCAGGCAGCAACTGGTTGGTTTTCTGCTCACTGAAGAGTCAAGGGATGTTTCAGTAGCACAACACAAACAAGTGGGATAAATATCATCTATCTTGGAGACTAGGAGCAGAGTGAGCGCCTCCCTGAATATATAATACACGTAATACAAAGCAATGTTTACATGCACCTAGGTCACTTCTCAAAGACACTCATGAGAGAACAGGAGCCCCAGAACGTGTGTGTTTTGGGGGGCAGGGGGAACCTACGGAAGATAAATTTGGGAATCATTGGATGACTGGGGTGATTCTTCTTCTGATCTGCGAAGCAGATCCTCTCATGAAGAGGATATTGCAAGTAAGTAATGACTCACTTTCCAGGCTTGGGAAGCACCGAGGCAGGATGAAATATCAACTAGCTTCAAAACTTTTCATTTTATTGGTTTAATCTTTTACGGTTTGCAAGCCCTTCCAGCTAACGAGTTAACAAGTCTGCTCCTGTCCTGCCATAGTGATCAGCTGGAATTTTAATGGTGTCAAGAGAGAGGAGGCCTCCTTTTTAAGTGTCCAAGTATCAATGGTGACTGTTTCTGTGGCTACCCCTTCATTAGCTAGAGTCTCATACACAAGGAACCTCTACTGGATGACAGATTTCCTTTTGGAAAAGCTTATTTATTTGCCCTGTTTTCCAGCAACTGTAATGCTAAAGTAAAGATTCAAGGCAACTATGAAAAGACCTGAGAGAATGTCAGTGGAGGCTCTCAAAATACCAAGGGCATAGGAAGATTTTTATTGGTAAATGTGGAATTTTTAAAATCAGCAACTTTATAGGAGTATAAGATTTTTGGTATAAATATCTGCAAAATCTAAGCCATTAAAATAAGCTTTCAGTACTGGAAGGATGCGACTGAACCTCCTACAGACCAGTGAATCCATTCCATCTATATGACTTAAAATAAGTTGTGCAGATGACAGGCTCTCCAGAAGGATGAGATGGAATTAATCCTCCCCATCTGGACCCCTCTAGTTAACTCTCTCCCTTGTTATTTGCATCCTATTGATACTAGACAAAACTTATTTCTGATTCATTCTTACATCCTACAGGAGATGAGAAACAAGCTTCTTCCTGAGATCAATTGCCATGGCCGGGAATCTCTTACAGGACAGCCAGCACCCCAGTGCCTTTCTAAGAGAGGGAAATAAGCAGCTTAGGACAGGGAGATACAAAGAAGTAACATACCCTTCCTCAATTGTGACAGAGTTCATGATGATGCAGTTAGTTATTTTAACTCTGTCTTTTATGGTGCACGTGGAGCCGATGATGGAGTGTTTAATGGATGTCTTCTCTCCAACCTGCGTGGATGAACCAATGATGCTGTCAGATCCAATCTAGAGAGGAACAGAGTGGAAACTTAGTCAAACCACCATGGCTGTATATTAAGTTATCTCAAAAATCAATGTTCTTCATATAGGATCTCTATCAAAAAAACATGACTATTCTCTATACACCTAGACACCACGAATAATACAAGCTATAGGTCAGTGATAGGCCTTGTTTACTTGTGCCCACACAAAACACTTCCATAGTTACTAGCATCAACATAAAACATCTTCAGAAAAACCTAGCAAACATCAAAATTCAAACTACCCAAAGGCTTGTAATGTCTTCTCAGTCTAGAGCACATTTAAGGGCAAGAAATTATTTTTTTATCGTGTTAACTAAAGCAAAGATCTCATCTGTACAGTGCTTCTCTCATAAATCTATAGCATAACGAGGAGTGAATGATGATGCCTTTGTTCATAGATGAGAACACCACTTAAAAGTGACCCTTCATAGGTCAACTATCTTACTCTTGATTAAGGGGAAGATGTTTTCCCCAGTATGCAGTTTTGGAAGTAAAGCATATACCTCAAAGAAGTGAGTACGTGTGGGTGAGGCCTGGTGGACATGTCTAAAGCATGCTGTATGATCTGTAGGTTGCAGATTTAAAAGAGTAATCTATGGACTTGTCTTCATGAACACTTAGTTTGCAGGAAGCCCTCCCACACAAAGTGGACCCTGTAGTGCGCTTTGATCTATCCCACTTTGAAATGGGACTAGATCAAAACACAGTAGGGAATTGTTAGTGTGCGACAGCAGGGTCTACATGGATACATAGTGAGCGACAGGCTAGTACGGGGGAAATTCACGCCTCAGCTTGCTGCAAGCTAAATGTTCCCGGAGACAAGCCGTGTGTTGAAACAAGCAGTCACAGAGCAATACTGCGTCAAAAGAAGAAAAGAATGGGGAATATCAGAAGTGGCAGAGGGATAAGATATTACCCTTGAATATATACAAAGCAGGGCCTTGATGATCTGAATGTCTTGGAGAACACCTAAGACCTCTATAGATTCCAGGGTTTGGATAAATTGAGGTGGCCCACTCAACAGGATCCAGCCTGGTGACCATTCACTGAACAGATAGCTTGCCAGTTTCCCCAAGCCTCCCGTATACAGGGCCCCAGCTGTGTAACTCTGAGCCATGAAGGCAAGGACCTATGTGAGTTGTCCTAGTTAAGTCAGTGGGACTATTTGTGTGAGTTCAGCGCTCACCAAAGTGGGCCCAAAGCATAGGGGTTTAGGGCTGGGATGCAGCTAAAATACTTCAGCTAAGACCCAGCACTAAAAAAAACTAAACCCCGCTAAGCTTGCTGGCCTTTGGAAAGCCAACTGATTGTCTATCATCATCTGCCAAACCTCACATCAGCCTGCTGAGGGACAAGATGCTGCAGGGGTTTGGGGTAAAATTTGTATAGTATCAAACAGTAGAGTACAAACAGTAAAACATGTTTTTAATGAATAAAGATTGAAGGGCAGGAACTGAATGACAAGGACACGTGGGTGCTTTGGGTTGTTTTCCATGACTCTGTTTGACTCAGTAGTATTTAGAATATGCAGCTGAAGGAGAATACACAATCGGGACATTTTAGTTTGCATTCAGTCAGATCTCAGCTCAGTGCTTTAGAACCTCGGCTACATTTTTGAGACAGAAGTTAATTACAAGAGGCAGCTCTTGAAATTAAGGCCTAGCAGATAGTTCCACCTCCCCTCACACATTCCACCAGAATAGTCCCTCACCAGGCCTCTGTCGGTGACTTGAGCGGACACGTGAACCAATGGTTCTTCTGGATACACAAGAGCAGGTAACAGCTTAGGAACCTAGAAGAGGAGATCCCAAGTCACAGGTGAACAAGGTAATGATCTATCAGTATATTACATGGACAAATCCAAGCAGGCTTATATTTCACGGTGCTTCAGTATATACTGTAAACATGATCACTTACAGAAGACATTGTATCACCTGTGGTTTACGCTTGCAACAGATGCGTGGTAGTTACCCTCTTCGCTCCATAGGAGAAGACAGATGGCACTATACCACTACAGTCCATTAGTATGTCTCCTCTTTGCACACCTTGATCTAATCAGGAATCAGCAGCAAGCTGCCAGGCTCCCACAGAACTCGAAGGACACGCAGTATTTGAGTTCGTACAGAATGTAACTCAGCAAACTGTAACACACCACAGTACACAACCGAGTACTCTGACATCCTAGGATGACTAAGTTAAAGCATTTAGTAGAAGGGAGCTAGCTGAAGCACAGGCAAGGGAGAACTATTTCAGGTGTGTGAGGGGAAAACACAAAGGTGATGAGGTGTCTGTTCCAGACAGCAGATGCTGCAGAGGAAAAGGCGGGTGCTAGAGAAGCAGACATAGCAGAGAAGGTAATAGAGAGAGACAAGGTCCAGGAAGTAGCCAAGGACAAATCCATGGAGAGTAGAGTAATTTTGAACTGGCTCCTGAAACGAATGGGGAGCTAGGGTTATAGGAGGACAGGATATCCCACCCTTCCTCTGTGTGCAGGAGGGAAGGCAGGCTAGGGCATCCTGTACCCACTGGAGTCAGCCTGGAGCAGGCGGGCACAGGAGATGACAGTGTGGCTGAGGACTGCAGTGGAGGGGCAGTGGGGCACACAGGCAATGCTGCAGAGGTGGCTGGGGCAGATTGACATGCAAGATGCAGGAGGAGAACAGTTCAGGGTTGGGAATGATGCCAAGGTCATGGACACTGAAAGGTCCATGTTGAGAAGAGAGCAGTCATGGGGCTGTGTATCAGGATACTCAGGCTTCTTTCAAGATATTCAGGTAAATGGAGCTGAGAGAAAGCCACATTCAGTTAAGACAGACAGAGGAGTCTGAGTAGCACCTTTGTACGGACAACCAAATATCACCTCAAGTGTGGCAGTGAAGGTAAAAGCAGAAGTACAATCACCAAAAGGGAGATGGTCAGTAAAGAAAAGCAGAAGGCAGAGAACAACCTCAGGGGATTTCATCAGGTGGGAGGTGTAGGGAGCAGATAAAAGAAAATAACCTGTTGTCTCACAATGAGATGCCATTCGCAGTGGATTGTGCAGAGATGATCAGCCCTCTCCCTTCTGACATGCTCTGATCACCAGAGAAAAAGAGTTCACAACGCTGGCTTTTAAACTGTCGTAAGGGTTCAGCGTGGACCCCGCAACGAGATTAATGGCTAAATTCACCACTCTCAGAGAGCAACCATTTCAGGCTGCCAGCAGACCCAGGCAGGCATTGCTGCATCTGTCACTCTTCACATCTTGAAGGTTGTCTCTGCCACCACCAGGGCTAAAGACGGAGCTGTTTAAAGGATGAAAGGTGAGATCCTGATGCATAAGACACAGCCATTACAGAAAAGCAACAGCTCACTGAGCCATCCCAACAAGGCCAATTTTACCCCAGGGGTGCTGCCATAGCTTGAGACACAGTAGTGCAGGCATGACAGAAGGGATCCAAGAGAGAAATGAACAGCTATGAAGTAGCACGGAATGATCCATTGTGTCCAAGGCTGTTCTGAGAGAGGAGGAGGGAGAAGCAGCCTGGATCAGCAGAAAGGAGGAGGTGGTTACATACATGAAGAATTATTTCTCATCTGTGGCCAGGGCAAAACCCAGACTGAAATCAGTCAAGGGTAGCACAGCATGGGAGGGGACCAGAATGATTAGAGAAGGCTACTAGCACAAGCATTTCTGCTCTGAAAGGGAAGGCTAGCGATGAGGTGGGAGTTAGAGGGAGTGTCTGGGTCAAGGGAAAGTTTAATATTTTGCTTTTAATTCATCTTAGAAGGAAACTATTTCCTGCTATTGAAGCTAACTCCCCTTTGAACCCACTGCCCACGCATTGGCTTCAGCTGGAAGTGAAACAATTCAGGTCCAGTGTCTCCTCCCCATGAGGGGAATGGCTTAGAACGCTGCTCGTCTTCTGGCAGTTGCAGCGCCGCTCGCTTTGAACTGCCAGTAGCAGCCTTAGAAAGAAGGCATCAGAACTGTCCACAAAGCCCAAGAGGAGAGCAATTGAGACTCAAAGGGTCTCAGAGCAGAACAAAATAGAGGTGAAAACCACAGATATAATGAAGGATGCATCTTTTACCAGCAGTGGTAAGAGAAACAAAATGCAGCAGGACTGAGGACAAGAGCTCCTTTTCCAGGGCTCCTGGTTCAGTTCTGTTACATGATTCACCTCCGCAGAGTTTCCTTAGGAACCTTACCATTCTGGAAAGTTAAAAATTCAAGGAAAATCTTCCACAGCAGTGTAGGTCCCAGAGTGAATTCAAAGCACTAACTTTACATACCACCCAGGAGCAAATGCATTTCCAGCACTGACCAAAATGTAGAATATTTAGCTTAAAAAAAAACCAAACCACATGGAGCCTGACTGGCTCAACTCAATAACTTTTCACTCAAGCGGCTGCTGCCAAATGCACATGCTCACTTCCACTAGCAAGTGGTGCTCTCCCTTAACCCTTCCGACCCACTTGTCCTTGGGTTTATAAGAGAACTCGCTGGCTGTCCTCTGTCTGCAGCACTGGGCCCTTTCTACCTTCTGTGTGCTCGACTACAGTTCCTCTCCACCCAGAGCATGCAGAGCCTTTAAACCCCAACTCCTGGGTTCACACCAGTTCTGCCATGCCCCCAGTTATGGTGTGCATTCATTCACCCACCCATTCCAATGAGAAACCACAAACAGAACCAGGAGGCAGAGACAGGACTGGCCACCCCCAGGAATACCAATCTAGTCCCTTCATCTCCCAGCCACAGTCCCCGATTCCTCCCCGTGGCATCCCTCCAGTCCTAGCCAGCCTCCTCAAACTCCAAAGAAAGTCAGTCAGTCCTGCCTGTGTACACCCCATCACCTGATAGGTGAAGTGAGGATGTGTACAGGGCAGGTGCCAGTTTGGCAGAAAATAGGGTTCTAAGGGAGTTAAAGCTTTTATTCCTCAGGTCACTAACACCTACTACTAAGGCCGCACTCTCTCTCTAGCCTTCCCTTTGATCCCATATGTAATGAAGTTCTCTACCATGGTAAAGGTGCACTGGAATTGTGCCTGATCAACGTTATCTTCTCTGTCAGCTGGAGCACTCTGCGTTACACTGTTTACACCAGACAGAAATCTGCTCAAGCAATGGTGCATTTAGAATGGAAGCTATTATGCATCCTAAATATGTGGGTTGTTATCAGCGCCCCCCAACAACAATCACAATTGTTTTCATCCGTAGCTCTCGGGGTGGGTATCATCATCCCCAGCTTACAACGGGGGAAGTGAGGGGCAGGTTTACATGACTTGCCCGAGGTTGCCTAGCGAGTCCCAAGTCGCAGACCCTCTGCAACTGACCATGCTGTGTTGCCCTATGCTGCTAAAAGGGGTGATGTGCTCGGTCAGCAGCTGGATACTTGAGGCAGTCCCCGCGCAATCCTCACCAGAAGGAGGGGTGTCGCTGATGAAGCGATCCCTACAGATAACATTACACATACACACACACCCGCGCATGCTATAGTCCCATATACAATTTTTATATTTTCCTTACCTGTCTGTTTGCTTCAATGTAT
Source organism: Chelonoidis abingdonii (assembly GCF_003597395.2). Lineage (NCBI taxonomy): Eukaryota > Metazoa > Chordata > Testudines > Testudinidae > Chelonoidis > Chelonoidis abingdonii. The sequence goes on from NC_133775.1 coordinate 3,466,844, forward strand.
AACCCAAGAGTGTTCACTCGGTAGCAGAGCCCCTCTTTCATGATATGGACGTAGCAACGCATTTTTCCTCCGTGGAAGGCTTCATTCAGATCTGCGCTGTGACCATTCCAACATGATTTATCAGGAGCAAATTCCAGCAAGCTATCACCCTTCACGTAACTGTAGATGTCTGCAGAACATACACAGGCAATGTGAGACGGGCTTCACAGAGACAGCAACACTCTCCACAGAAGGGTTCTAGACACACCGGTTTTAAAATATCCTTGGGGAGGGGAAACCCGTTCAGGACCCTCACCTGAGTCCTTGACAGTCACCAAGGATTTTCTCCCATGCAGTAGGGAAGTGCGACCATCCCCATGTTACAGCTGAGGAACTGGGGCCCCAGTTAGGTTAAGTGACTTGCCTATGGCCACAGAGGAAGTCTGTGGCTGACCCGGAGCAGAAGCCAGGGCTCAAATACCAGGCTAGTGCCCTACCCACTACCCATATTTTCACAAAAATATTGATTTGCACTGTGGCACAGGAAGAAAAACACAGAGCCAGAATCTGGTTGACTCATTGATTACAATGGAGTTACTCCTGATTTACAACAACATAAGGGAGGGCAGGATAAACCCCACAATGCATCCTCCTGTCCCAGCGGGGAAGAAGCCTGTATCTCAGAAACTCCCCAGAGATGCCAAGGAAGTTTGACTTTCCAACCCCTGAAGAAGGGGAAATCCAGAAAGCACACCAAGAAATCTTGGGGTTCTAAGTCTGTCAAAAGAGCAGGCAAACAAAACGGAATAGTTCTGGTTTTTTATGTCGCTTGAAATGACATTAGCCAACCATAATATGTTTGACTTGCAATGATGGGTTAGAGGAGGCTCTCAGAGACAGAGCTCGGTAGGCCACTCTGCTATATGCTAGTCCCACCTATGACCACGAGCGTTTGCCTTCATTGCCTCTTGCCAACAAAACAAAGCAAGAAAATAATCACCTTAGCTGTAAAATCATCAAACATTTTTGGTACACAAACGGACAGCTAAGTGGTGCAGGTTTTAGGGCCTCATCCTACAAACTCTGTGCATGACTGCCTATTGACGTCAATGGGAACTCCGAATTAGGCCCTTAATTCCACATTACTTGGCATACCCTAATACAATCCTATGGGATTTAAAGTCTGCCTGGTGGGTCAGTGATCAGAGAACTGGCTTTTCAACTCTGGGAATCAGCTCTACCCCTGCCTTTAAATTCGAAATCCCAGAAGTCAGATTTCCCAGCCCACTGCCTATGTCAGTTCCACAGGCCCCACCACGACAAGCTCCACGCTGTTCACCTGGGATAAGCCAGCTGGGTGCAGCTAAGTGTTGGTTGGACAGCAGCTTAGCTCTGGGGCCGGGGAGGGAGCGTAAGAAAACCTGCTCATGAGAACAGAGGCAGCACTGCCTCTCACCCCACACGGAGTATGGCTTTTTGGGTTGGGGACTGAGATGACTGACAGAACAGGGTGCAGCATTTTGCCCCAGCACAATCCGGAAATGTACTGATTAAAATAGCCTACTACAATCTTTACTGTCATATGGGCTTGGGAGAAAACTGCGGAGATGAACCAGACAGAGACCTCAGCCGAAAGGGGTGGAAGCATCCAAACCGGAGACCTTTGGCCATTCACAGAACTTTCTATAGTTTTGACTGGACTTTGCCCTGGGCTAACTGGCTGTTTTTGTCAACTCTCCCACTCTCGACCTCTGCTTCAGTGCACACTGACCCCTCTTATCCTCTTCTCCCCTTCCCCCTGCCAAAGACCTTAAGAACGGCCATACTGGGTCAGATCAAAGGTCCATCTAGCCCAGTATCCTGTCTTCCAACAGTGGCAAATGCCAGGTGCCCCAGAGGGAATGAACAGAACAGGGAAACATAAGGGGTTGATTCCCTGTCACCCCCTCCCAGCTTCTGGCAAACAGAGACACCATCTCTGCCCATCCTGGCTAATTGCCACTGATGGACCTATTCTCCATGAACTTATCTAGCTCTTGTTTGAACCCTGTCTTGTCCTTCACAACATCCTCTGGTAAAGAGTTCCACAGGCTGACTGTGCGTTGTGTGAAAAAAATACTTCCTTTTGTTTGTTTTAAACTTGCTGCCTATTAATTTCATTTGGTGACCCCTAGTTCTTGTGTTATGCGAAGGCGTAAATAACACTTCCTTAGTTACTTTCTTCACACCCAGCATGATTTTATAGACTTCTATCATATCCCCTTTAGTCTGCTCTCTTCCAAGCCAAAAAGTCCCAGTCTTATTAATCTCTCCTCAAATGGCAGCTGTTCCATATCCCTAATAATTTTTGTTGCCCTTTTCTGAACCTTTTCCAGTTCCAGTATATCTTTTTGGAGGTGGGGTGACCACATCAGCACAGGATTCAAAATGTGGGCGTACCATGGGTTTGTATAGAGGCAACATGATATTTTCTGTCTTATTATCTATCCCTTTCTCAATGATTCCCAACACTCTGTTTGCCTTTTTGACTGCCTCAGCACGAGTGGATGTTTTCAGAGAACTATCCATGACGACTCCCAAGATCTCTTTCTTGAATGGCAACAGCTAATTTAGACCCCATCATTTTATAGGGATAGTTGGGATTGTGTTTTCCGATGTGCATTACTTTGCATTTATCAATACTGAATTTCATCTGCCATTTTGTTGCGCAGTGGCCTAGTTTTGTGAGATCCTTTTATAACACTTTGCAGTCTGCTTTGGACTTAACTATCTTGAGTAGTTTTGTATCATCTGCAAATTTTGCCATCTCACTGCTTACCCCTTTTTCCAGGTCATTTATGAATATGTTGCACAGCACTGGTCCCAGTACCGATCCCTGGGAGACACCACTATTTACCTCTCTCCATTCAGAAAACTGACCATTTATTCCTATCCTTTGTTTCCTATCTTTTAACCAGTTACCGATCCATGAGAGGTCCTTCTCTCGTATCCCATGACAGTTTATTTTGCTTATAGCCTTTTGTGAGGGACTTTGTCAAAGGTTTTCTGAAAACCTAAGTACACTATATCTCCTCTGTCCACATCCTTGTTGACCCCCTCAAAGAATTCTAGTAGATTGGTGAGGCATGATTTCCCTTTACAAAAACCATTTTGACTTTTCCCTAACTAATTATGCCCTTCCATTTAGCTTATCCCCTCATAAGTAACCCCCCAACCCTCTCCCCAGAAGAATGGAACTAACATGACATTTACCACCATGACACTATTCTTCCTGCTTGTGTGTTCTACCTCTTCCCTAACCCTGCACCTATCTTGGCTGTTTAGACTGTAAGCTCTATGGGGCAGGGACCATCTACCACTTTGTGTTAGTGCAGTGGTTTGCACAGTGGTGTTCCACTCTTGCCTGATCCTTAAGCATTACCATAATAAGCATGTTGAATATACAAAAAAGAAAAGGACCCACTGATTTAGACAAACTCTGGAGTCTATCCAGTAGCTCAACTGCAGCACGAATGCTTCAAGATCTTCATTAAACCAGCCAATTCTTGCACTCACCTAATGACTTTTGATCCTGCTCTTTGTTGTCCTGTCCTTGTCGTAATGATGCAGGAGAGGAAAACTGTTTCCTAACTAGATATGGAATCAGTTCACTTCGGATAGATGTTAATGACCTAGGAAAAAACAATGTCCACAAATGAAATCAATGAACATTAAGTGCTGACATCCATTTAATTTCTTGACAGATCTACCAGACATTTTGCAAGTTGCTTATTTAGCAGAAATAAAAATGCCAGATGCTCAAGAGCATCTGGTACCCAGACAGCTTCCATTAAATGTGTGCTTTTTAACTATATATGAATCTAGGAGGGACTTCACTCAACCTTCTTTGTGAGACAGGGAATCAAAACAACCTTCTGACCTTCCCAGCAAATTCCCCATTTCTCTAACTTAAATCCCTCAGGTCTGCAAAAGGAGTGTAAAACACCACTGGATCACAGTGGTGACGCTTGGAACCCACTCTGCATGGCTGCAAACGACGACACAAAGTGGGGCCAGGAAAATAAGACAATCCAACGCCTGCTGCAATGCCCTTCTCAGGGAAAAACAATAAAGAAACTACTTGTTTAACACTGAAACATTCAAGAATATTTGAAATACTCAATCCTTAAATGAAAACAATGAATCACAAGCCATAACGGTGTCCTGTTCCACTGCACATCTGAAAACCCAAAGAACATTTTCAGACTTATTTCCTCAACCAAAGAAAGTTCAACACATATCTTAACAAGTTCAGGAATGAGGTGTCATATTCTTTAAGGGCCTCAATCCAACAGCCACACAAGTCAATGGAAGGGGTCCCACTGACTTTACTGGGCATTGGGTCTGTCTGTCTTATGTACGTTTCTGGCCCCAGTATCAAAGAAACGCAGCACCTCACAATCTTTTGTTGTATTTACCCTCAAAACCTCATCCCCTCTGAGGCCAGCCAGGGCTGTTATCCCCATTGTAGAGATGGAGACTGAGGCAGAGAGAGATGAAGTGACCTGCCCAAAGGGATACAGGCAATAAGTGGCAGAGCAGGATTACAGCCAGGTCTCCAAAGTCCTAGGCTAGTGCCTTCCATTGGACTACTCCTTTGCTTCTATACAACGACAAATAAAGCCTGCTTCTCCCCCCACTCCCAGAAAGGCCAATGTTGTGTCTATTGCACATGAGCTTAGGAGGCTACTACTTTACTGGAGAGTTAACTTTGGAAGATTATTTGAAGTTGCAATAAGAAGTGTTTGAAAACTACACACATGTAATTATTGATGTACTACGTGGGGAGAAGTAGTCCGTGGCCTATAACTTCCTTACATCAGGTCTGAAACCACTTTTACTGTTATTGCTTCATTACTTTAACAATATGCATTTTGTTGCTGGCCTGTTAATTATTTAAAAACTGGGAAAACCATTCAGCAAATTAATCCAACTTGACCTATACAAAGGGGATTGTATAACTTCTGTAATGTACGAGGAAAGGTTAAAAGAAACAAATACGTATAGCTTGGTTAAATGATAGCAAGGGATATCCATAATCAGCAGAAGGGTGCAGCCAGCAGAGGAAGAAAGGGGGTACCCAGTGCAGAACTAGGCGTTAACTATGGATTCAATTAAAGGAGGAATTATTTAGGTTGAATATTAGGAAAATGCTTTCTGAACAGTGAGATCTATTAGACGTCAGAGCAGACTCAAGTGTTGGAAGTCCTGAAAAATATGCAGCACAGAACAATCCTGCACCAGTACACTCTGCGACGTGTGACACTGGAATGGGTTTGGGAGCCAAAAAGGACTTCTCCATCTGTAGCTTCCCTGGGCAAGTTCAGATTAGCTCATCAGATCTACCACAAAGGCCAGTATGAAGCACTATCCTGGCATACTGACAACAGAGGTTGGAAGGCAACGTTTGTGTTAAATATCCTGCCCTGTAATTTTTTAGGTTTTGCATATGGAACCATCTGAACCATCCCAAATCTAACCCTTTGATCATCTCACTTTTGTCGTGAGCGAGAGCCCACGTGCTCTATCCGGCAATCTGTCCTTAATCTCCAGAACAACACAATTATATATCATCTTGAGGTAGACATATTTCAGGAACTAATGAAGCAAAACTCTTCGTTCTTTAATCACAAAATCTCTCACCGCTAACCATTTACAGACTCTCTGTGCCATGGTCTCCGAGCCCTGCACTCTGACATATGTGTGGGTATGCAGATGGGCAGTTTACTAGCTTAAAATGTTTGCCTGCAGCTGTGCCATTCAGCAATGATTTCCTGCTTGGGTTTTCTGCTCTGTCCAAAACCGACAATCATGTTTTTCCCTCAGAGGTTGGCCAGGGCATTTATGTGATCCATTACCTATAAAATATCTGAGTATTTGGCACACAGTCTTAAACTGTCTGAAGCAGAGAACGACACAACAGAGTAGGACGTGAAAGAGGTGGAAATGGGGAAAGACAAAGTTCTGCCCTAACTTGGGATGTTTTATTCTTTCCTGGCCATACTTTTACAGTCTTCCCAGCAGTCTCTGAAGTGCTATCCATGTTCCTCACTTACAAGGTGGGCCAAACGCCAGTCTCCTATTGAATATCTCACTCTCACACTGTTTAAACAGGATTTCATGGAACTATTAAAGTGAATTTGCTTTTGGAAGGTCTTAAAATATTAGCATTGGCATTTGGTAACCAAGATTTGGAAATTTCTCTTGACATGTTTTGCAAATGTGGCTACTCAAAGTGGCTATGTAAGAACAATTTTTGAGAGTCTGAAAAGTGGCAAACAAACATCCTGCTGGGGCGAGAATGAAGGTGAGGAATGAGAAAGACACAAGGATTAGGTCTGAAAAACCTTAATGAGGAAAAACAAAAAATTAACAAGAATTTGGGAGGAGGCCACCTGGCCTGCATGTAGAGTCAGGAAAATTAAAGAAGAAAGGGTTTCTGGCCCAGCGCTATAAAAAATATTCTTATAATAATAAAATCCTAAACAGCAGTTACAAGAGCCTATGGAAAGAGTAAGAGAAGAAAGGATACGCTGGTTAGATCTGGGAAAAGGAGTCTCACCTCTTTGATCACCATGGCATCTGTATTAGTACCGCCCTAACTCAAGCACCAAGGAAGGCTGAACACACAATGAAAATGACATAAGGAAACCTCTACTGTTTCCAGAGTGAAGAAGTGAAGGGTAATGCAAAGTTAAGGGGAAAAGCCTGTCAAGAGACATGGCGGGATGACTGTGTCCTGACACTCAACAGAAAAATATGGGGGCTAAGAAGCAGATGTACCTGCTTTTAAGAAACATTTGCTAAAACAAATGGACTTTCATAAATTGTAATTAAAGTTAACAGGCCATTTTCATCTTCCATTCCCATGATTTTATTTTTAAATGTGCGTATCTGTGTTTTCACCTCGGCAGAAACAGGATTTCAATATAGCTGCCCAAGCGTTAGAAATGCTACTCCTCTATCAAGTGTAAAGAGAGTGAACAAAATAGTGGCACTCCAGTCCCACTGAGGACAATGGGAGATGGTGGCTCTTTTGAAAGGGGTCAATTTGTAATGACTCAAACTTTCAGTTATGAAAAATAACAGCCAAAAAATGACTATTAAACCCAAATACCTTCAAAGGTTACTCAAAAGGCAGGCCAGGAGGAAGAGGGAAACAAGGGTGTATTGATGTGTGTTTGAAGGTAATGCAGAGAGGAGGGGGGGAAGCTGGGATGCATGGGCAGGGGGAATTTTGAGTGGTTTGTGTACGAAATCGTTAAAAAAATGTCCAAAACAAAAACTACATTAAAATGGAGTTAAAGTTGAGAGCAATATTAGTAACTTGGGTTAAACTACAATATCAGCATGTTGCAATCATCCCCAAACCAAGGCATTCTAAACCTAAGAAATGCACAATTAAAAGTTACATTTTAAAAAATCCAAACACATTAAAGTGTGGAACAGAATAGTTAGAGCATCCAAACAATCTTAACTCTGCCCTCTGATGACACCATGGTGGGGGGGGGAGAGAATTCAATGTGTCTTTAAGAATCGCTTTAATTTAATCAGGGTCCCACACACTAGAATGCCTTAATCACAATTGTTTGATTTTTGCATGGTGTCACTATAGGGCAGAGTTTAGATTTCTGCTAGAAGAGAAACTTTCAGTTATGAAGAAGAGTAAGGAGAAAAATTACCATTAATTCCCCAAATAGTACTCAAATGTAGCCTTTGCACAAGATCGCCATGAGTTTTAACTGTATAGAAAGTTAGAGGAGTCTGTGACAGAGCAGAGTTAAGGTTGTTTGAGTGCCCTGATTTTGCTGTGCATTTCTAGACATTCTCTCTCTCACACACACATGTATATTTACACACACACAGAATACACACAGAAGAATCACTTCAGGACACCAAATGCAGCCACCCCTTGAATGCAACATGGCAGCACTGGAGCTTGTGAAAACATTACATAAAAGGAAGTGAAGAACAATGGATCCAGCTGAAGCAGAAGGTGGAGTTGAGGCAGAATATGATCAGCTAACCTGGAATTTAGTCTGGGTTTGCTATAAAACGTATGATGTGATTTTTATTAATCAAAACTGGTTAGAACCTTGATTTCCTATGTCACAATACTCCTTAATATAGTTAACAAACAAACAAAAAAATCGTAAACCACATTGCCTATTTAAACACATCATTTGATGTATCCCCCGCCCGAAAATGCATGAAGTCTAGGTGCTAGGATGGTGCCACTGGCTTGACCCACAGCAGAAATGAAAGCACCCACAGCCTTTATTTCCCTGTGCTAGTTTTCACTTGCTGGATGTTTGTAACAGAAGTGTCAGTCCGATTTACTGGCTGTCATTCATTTTTATTTGCCATGTTTAACACTGAACACCATAAAACAGTACTAATGAGAATGTTCATGTTAATACACCACCCCTCCCCCTGCCTTTTTTAATTTATCTGTGAGGAAGCGTGAAATCTACTGTTATTGCCAGGACCCACCTGTAAAATCTGTCACCATTCTCCACGGTTAGTTCCGGGGGGGCAGAAGGGTTGTCTCACTTAGAATCAGCTATTTCCATAGGTGCAGACAGTGTTTGATTCACAACCACAAAGCAGAACTTGTTTGTGTTTTCCTTATCTATTATTGTCCCTTTCTTTGTGAGCAGTATAATGTTAGCTCTTGTACTGCTATGTAACACAGTGGGTCAGATTCTGATCTCTGTTACCAGAACGATTCCATTGACTTCGCTGCAGATAGTCCAGAGTCGCATCAAAAGTAGAATGTGGTGCAATATTTCAAATCAGAACTTTTGGTTACAGTTCAAAGTGCCTACATATACACAACTAAACAAATCCTATGGCCAAAATGAGCTTTGCATGTTCATATAGGATAATAAAGATCTAAGAAAGAGGGAAAGAGGAAGAAAATAGAGGGGTGGAGGAAGAAAGAGGAAAGTTAATGATGAAGCTTGTAGGTAACATAGTTCACGGTTCTCATCGTTTAAGGGATAAAGCCAAATAACGTTTAAAAATGCCATGTAAGCCGGGAGCTCTCTTGTTGAATCTCAATGTTATTTTCTCCTGATCCTTTGATGGAGATTAAAAATTTCCATGTGAATACAAAGAAAGAAACAGTTACCCCGACATTCCCCCCCCAGCTTTGAATTCTCTGAACTAGAGCAGCAGCCACCTTTCCCATCCCCTCTTCCCCCCACCACTCTCCCTTCAAGAAAAAAGTCAACTCACTTTGAAGAAAAAGACAAAACAAGGCCAGGGCAAGGAGGATTAGGGAAATGATATTTATATCATGGACCAAATTAAAATGTCAATGCAAGAGGCAGGCAAACAGCCCTTGCCATATAGACACGCCAGGCATGTTTCCTCAAGGAAATAGGAAAGAGATTTGAAAAGAGTTAATGCAGTTCTGAGTTAATACCACCTGCCGCAGACTCAACACTACTTAAAAGACAGTGTTTGGGTCCATTTCCCACAATGTGGTTTTAACGAGTACAATGGAAGAAGCAATTACAAGTCTTTTTCCCATCTCCTTATTGACTCAGGGCAAAAAACGCTGGAATTTCTGAGACATGCTAAGAATTTGGAGCTAGCAGATGTGGGTTATATGCAGAAGGGGAAAAAAAAGGAGTGNGGGGGTCTGCTACATTCTGCTTTAAGACATTTTGTCCCACATCTCGCAACAACCTCTCCCCCTGTGCATTTTCCTCTAACCCAGTGGTTCCCAAACTTTAACAACCTGTGAACCCCTTTCACTAAAATGTCAAGTCTCGCAAACCCCCTCCTAAAAATGAATATTTCCAGGGATTTTCTCCTTTACTTGAGTATAAATGATAAAAGCAGTGAAATATAAAATTTGTTTTTGTGACATGCTTATTACACACTATTTATTATTAATTATTATCTATCATTACAGTATTTTTATTAGATTATAAAAACGGCAACACTCTTCCACGATCTCACTTTCGTAGCTTGTATCACTTTGAATTATAAGCTAACCTATGTTTCATCAAGGAGTATCAGATGGGAAACAGCATGTAGGTATTTAAGAAGCCAACTCAAAGAGTTCCTCCTGCACAACCATTCAGGTCTTGAGCAGTCCAGGCAAACAACGCATGTTGCAACAAAGCTTAAACTTGTTCTCCATCATAATTTAAAAAATAAGACTAGTTGCCTATTTCATTTTAGAAACAGCTAAAAATATTCACCTCCCTTTCCATTTCTTATAAGGAATCTTGAAGTTTAAATCTCCTCAGCGTGACAGATGTGCTTGCTTTGATCTGCTTAGCTCTTGGAAGTCCAGGAGCTCTGGGCTGCCGGCCTCAGGCTGCCCGGGGTTCCTAGGGACAGCTCTATCCGCCATTAGGGAAATTCTTCCCGGGAAACCCCTGTAATATTTCGCAAACCCTAGTTTGGGAACCACTGTTCTAACCCAAGACTAATTTTAACCAATAAAAGAACAACTCCAAAGAAACCAGGTGGGTCAATAAACTGTTAGGCAGTTCCTTGTACCTAACCTAATAACCAACAGCATTAACCAGGGCACTGAACAAACATTAGAGCTTCTTTCATTTTTGTCCCTGTTTTACTACAAAAATGTTTGATGCAAAGAGAGTAAATCTATATTTTTCAAATCTCACGTTAATTAGGAAATTTGTCAGTGTCTTTTGTATTATTGGAACTAAAAATCCACAAAGGAGTCATGGAAACTTTGAGAAACATTCTGTTGAAAGACAATGTCTCCTGCCTGCTGCCATCCTTGTTGTCCCAGATTTTCAATAACTAGGACCTTCGGTTCTGACAAGTTGACCACCCGCATATGACTCTTTCTACAGCCATCATTCAGCATTCCTGCCTAGCCTCGGGCTTTTGAACTTAGACCAAAGTTTCTGAGTGAATTTCTCAAACCCCCAGGATTGCCTCTAAAAATCTCAGGACTCTTGGTGGTGATGACTGGCCAGAGGGAGCACACATGCAATGATCACAGACAGCACAACCTGAAAGTAGGGTGGACTAAATTATGGAAGGGATAGCACAAAGGCAGGACATGGCAAAACTGTTCTTGAGTTCATCAATGTTTAGGTTCACTTAGGCCAGTAGTCACATTCCCAGGGACCCACTTCAGCCAAATAACATTAAGAGAACTAGGTGGCCTTCTAAAAAACAAACCATGGAAATGAAGGTTCCTCTTAACTAAAAGCCCAAACCATTTGAAAGTATGCATGCATGCACGCGCGCACACACACACACTGGATCGCCCAAACACCCTTAACTCTGCCCACCTAGAGCCACCCAGAAAACAACAAGAACACCAGACAGCTCCAGGTTAACCAAATACTTTGCCTGGGAATGCCAACAGCTTTTCAGAATTGCTCTTTAATGGAACTCTCTGCTGCCCTTGAAGGCCACCCAGGGAGTTTAGCAGTCCTCATCAACTGCTCAGTAATAGATCACAATCTTTCCCAGACAGCATCCCCTTCTGCCAGATCAGCCTCACCTGCGGTTCCCTGCCAGCACCTCCCCCGCAGCACGTGTATCTGAGCCACACGCTGTCTGCAAACTGCCTGAGGGACTAGGCTCAATTTGCAAAGTGTACATCAAACAGAGGCTTTCTGATATCACACCTAGACAACGTGTGTGTATATAACGCAGTAGACAAACTGGTGTCTGTACATCAAAAAATGGTGTATTATGAAAACTTAAGATACATATGTATCCATTTAGATAAATGTATATAAAATACACCTGGAAAGATGTATCTATAGAACGTATACACTTCAAAATATAGACATATCTATAGTAAGTGGATAGCTGTATATACATTTATTGTTCATTTTATATTCTCACATTACATGTCTGTGTTTCGTATTTTTGCAAGAGCACCAAAAATATCTCCATAATCTCCACAAGCTAAGAAAGTACCTACTGCTTGTGAAGGAGCTGCAGGCTTTGCCTGCAGTAGGTCATTTCCCACTGCACCTGTCAGCTGTAGTGTGTTTCCCCATTGTTTCAGCTAACCCTGCCACAGAGCACTATAGAAAAGGGTTTAGAGTTATGAGGAAACCAAACATTTTTAGAAAAATCCTCAGAGAGAAACAGGGGAATTGTTACAGTTTTCCTTAATTTCCAGAAAAAATCAAGCTTTGGCTGAGAGGAAATCGAGTGGTGGATCAGACTGTTTGTGATGGATCTGGGGTGGAGAGAAAAGAACTGGAAGCCAGCCTCCAAGTTAACCCTGGAGGGAGGGACTAGTGCTCCCATAATTATTTTCCTAGTATAAACAGGGGGAAATTATGTCAGTTTTTAATTCTAATGGGAGAAAAAACCTGGGGGAAGAAAGTATTCGGCTATCCAATTCACAGCTGTAAATGGGTACAGTTTGCTGTCATGTCATATACAGGGAATTGTGTCATCAAGTGAGGAACGCATGGCAGGAGTAAATGGACCTTTTCCACACAGTGCCACTTGTGTATAAGGCATGATTTTTGTGTGAGAAAGAACAAGGTATTACAATGATATGAGGAGTTTGTATAATATTGTCCAGGAGACAAGATTAAAAAGTCTAGAGGAGACAGGCCCGATAGAGTCACACAAGTGGCTCAAAGAACATACTAAGGGTTACATGGAGACAAAGTTCAGTTGGACCAGGGGCTAATCGCTGAGGCTACAGGTAGCTGAATAATGCAAAAAGAATCCCATCAAAAGCGCTTTAATTGTTAAGTGAATCAGCACTGGCCATTTTCATGTCCTTTTGGAATTCACTTTCCGCAGTTAGAGTCAATCCTCAGCCAGAGTGCCTCCACTGGAGTTAATGGCTAAGGATCAGGCCTATTGAATATTATTAGCACAAATGCTCATGGCAGGCAAATTTCAACACCATACACACACGTATTTACAGAAACCAAATAGGAACATTTTCACTTCCAAGTATTTGTCACAGAGGTGCCTGCATGCTCACCCAGTTAGGGATCAGAAACAACACCATGTGACTTTGGACCAATCGTAACCAACCAGCATGGCTCAAATTTCAAATATGGCATATTGAGCTCTCACACCAAAGGATCTATGTATGATCAAACCACAAAATTAAACTGACCCAATGAAATAAGCAAACTCAGAGAAGCTAAGCTCTGCTTGTGGATATTCCACACACAGAAAGAGAAGTTGCATTCATCAGAGAAACGATTTGTTGAGAATTATTTGCTCAGGTCAAGTTTAAACAGTTGAGGTTTTTTCCATTTAAGTTTCAATAAAGGAATTTTGCATGAACAAGCTGAATCAATACCAGAAAAAGATGATGATCTGGCAAGTTCTGAGTCTTGTCACGCCTGGTACGGGGCAACATCTGATGTGAAAGGAAAATGGAGAAGATAAACACACATTTCATGTTCTAATTGCTTAAATGCACATGGCTGGATGAGGTTGGGATTTTTTTTGCTTGTTTGGAGAGCTACAATCTATTTGCTCTGTCTACACACAGTACACTTCCTGCAGGACCTGTTTGTTTATTTACCCATTTGAATCACAAGGAAAGTATTCATTATAAACCCCTCTTTAAAGTGAAGAAGAAAACATTCCAACCATACGGTTGACACATGTTAACTTGCAGGTATTCACAGAGCAGGTTCTGTTTTTAAGGCCGTACAAAGACCACCAAGCCGGGAGTTTAGCTCTGCCAGACCTCCCCCAGCCAGTAGCTCTTGCCAGAAAACACAGGTGACAGTCTGAATGATAAAAAGGCATTTACAGGGGAAAAAGGAAAAAACGCACTGGGTTAGTCAGCACCTCAACATAAACTTGCAACAGGCCTCTGTGTACAACCTACCACACAGCCACCCAAGCGAGAGCGTTCATACAAATCCACCCTCACCCTCAGTTTTAAAAGACCCATGTCATCTCCCTGCTGTCCCGTTTTTTTCCACAGGGGAGGAGGAAAAGCCTGGTTTATTCCTATTTATTTCAGCACTTCAAAAGGCAATGGTTAGCTTCATTACAAGTGAGCCAGCGGATCGAGCTGGACTTTCACTACACAGTTTGTTGCAAAGGAAAGTAACTACACAGGGCAAATGCAACATGGTATCTGCTTTCTGAAAACTCAGCCCCTAAGTCGCCATGTATGTTTATTATAGGCAAGTGGTGCCACCCAAAGTTATGGCTGACCAACACTTTCCAGTAGAAGGCCTTGTTTTTTACTTGCTTATAAACTTTGCCAAATGTTAACCATTTCAGCTGAAACTACCCATAACAGGTGTTTGCCTCAGATTGATATTTTTTTTTGGAAAGTTTCAGCAAAAATAGTTCAATTGTTTCCAAGAATGAGAGTAGGGACAAATATGTTGCTTTGTCCATGTTAAAAAACAAAACACAACAAATCTCGCGTCCTCCCCCCCCCCCGTCCCTTAAAAAACCAAAAACATGTAGTTGAGAAGCTCTAGCACACCTCCATGCTTTGGTGCAGAGACTTGACATTTGGCACAAGTTCACCTTTGTGCCAGGGACGTGTCGTTCGCCGTCTGCATGAAAAAATGTCCAAATCTGGCCAAGTTATAAGGGTGCAAAAAAAATCACAGTTCACACATGCTCAGAAGAGACTTTGTTTTTCAGCTAAATTCTTCTAAAAGTCGACCTGCACAGGGCATGCTCTACCCGCTCACAATGCCTATACGATGAATGGCCTGTGCAAGGGCCATTGCCTAGTCCAGTACTGAGAGGAGCAGTGAAGGAGGCTTAAAAGCGTATCTCGGTGCCGCGAAAGGTTCCGGCGACAGCATGGAAGTTGGCACAATTGGGCCAGATCTCTCAGCCTCAATTTCTCTTGTGGTGTAATGCTGAGGGCTTCTTCTTCGACTTAAGAGTTCTCCCTGTGGGGTGGATGCGTTGCCCACTTAGAGTTGTTTATGCCTGGTGCAGATGCACCTTCCCCTGAAAGGGGACAGAGCTGAGTCTCTCTGTCCTGGAGTGGGGCCAGGGTTAATGCAGCCAGTGTCAGGGATGCTGATGTCGGAGGTTCTGGCCCCTTTGTTCCCCTGCTGGAAGTGAGTGTGGTGCCCAGCAGCCAAAAGGCTCACTGAGATGATAGAGAGGGTTACTCCCCTGGTGCAGTACCTGACGTTCTTTGAGATGTGTCCCCCAGTGGGTGCTTCACTTCAGGTGACGGTGCATCCTGGCGCTATTGATTGGAGGTTTTTCCATAGCAGTGCTCGGCCAGGCCAGCTGTCTTGTGATGCCTGTCTGTCCCATTGAGTGCACATGCACTGCCTGTCCCCCCTCGGTTCCTTCTCTACCGTAGAGTCCTCATATCAAACTCCAAAGTAGAGGGGAGGAGGATGGGTAGTGGAGCACCCACAGGGTAAACCATCTCCAAGAACCTCAGTTACTGCACAAGGTGAGTAAGCTTCTCTTCTTCGAGTGCTGTCCCTGTGGGTGCTCCACTTCAGCTGAATGTAAAGCAGTACCCATGAAGGATGGCGAGACTTTGGAGATATATGGCTAACCAAAGTAGAGAGGACCGGAAGGCCAAATATGTCATCGTCCCTGGAGTGTTGTGTAATGGCGTAGTGATCTGTAAAGGTATGTTCTGATGCCCAAGTGGTGGCTTTGCAAATTTCTGAAATGGGCACATTGTGAAGAAAAGCCACAGAAGTTGCCATTGCATGTATGAAATGGGATCTGATGACCATAGGGGGTTCTAGTTTCCTTGTTTCATAGCACAGACAAATACAGTTTGATATCAATTTTGAAAGTCGTTGTTTGGATATTGCTGACCCTTTGTATCATTCCGTTGTCGAGACAAAGAGTCTCGGTGATTTTCAGACAGACCTCGTCCTGTCCAGGTAGAAGGCTACTGCCCGTCTGACATCTAGGGTGTGTAGTGCTGCATCCTGTAAGCACGTGCGCTGTTTGGGATAGAATGTGGGAAGGTGAATGGGTTGGTTGATATGGAAGGTTGATGACACTTCGGGGAGAAATTTTGGATGGGGTCATAATATGACCTTGTCCTTGAAAAAGAGGGGATAGGGTGGGTTGGCCATTAGTGCGCCAATCTCACTAACTCATCTAGTGGAGGTAATGGCTACTAGGAAAACCACCTTCATGGACAGGTGAAATAAGGGGCAGGTAGCCACTGGTTCGAATGGAGGTCCCATGTGGGAGTGGGGGAATGTATCTCTAGATAGAGGTTTTGTAGACCAAGCATGAAGTGCTTTGTAATAGGGTGTGTGAAAACTGAAAAGCCCTTGATTGTGTCATGGAAGGTATTAATCGCCACGAGATGAACTTTGATAGAGCTTAGCGATAGTCCTGAATTCTTCAATTCGACCAAACAGTCTAGTACTGGTGGTAATGGTGCTGTACATGTAGCGATCTGTTTGTTTGAACACCACGTGGAGAAACGCTTCCATTTCTGCAGGTAAGCAGCGCGTTTAGATTGGCATCTGCTGTTTAGTAAAGTATTTTTCACTTGTTCTGAACAGTGGAACCATGGAAGAACGACGGAGGAACCACGCTTTCTGGTGGAGCTTCTCTAGTTGTGGACGTAGGACTTGTCCGTTGTCCTGCAATAGAATGGCAGAGTCTGTGGCAGACAGATCAACAGAAGTAACAAGTAAGTGTACCATGTTCGTCTGGGCCACCCTGGAGCAATCAGAATGATTGTGGCGTTATCTTCCTTTATTTTGCATAGGACTCTCTGGATTCGTGGTATTGGTAGGAATGCGTACATAAGTGAGTTGTCCCATCGAATTAGAAAGGCATCCCCCTAGGGATTGGGGGCACAGTCCTGCTCTGGAACAGAACTGGGTACATTTGCGGTTCTGGGGCATGGCAAATAAGTCGATGGAAGGGAACCCCCATCATCTGAATATTTGGTGGAGGGTTGTGGAGGTCATTTCCCATTCGTGTTCCCATGAGAAGTGTCTGCTGAGGGTGTCGGCGTTGGTGTTTTGGCATCCAGGAAGGTAAGAGGTTGAGATGTCTATATTGTAGCGGCTGCACCAGTCCCATAGCATTATGACTTCGGTGCACAAGGAATGGGATCAAGCCCCCCCTTGTCTGTTGATGTAGAACATGCCTGCTACGTTGTCTGTCATGACTCAGATGGATTTGTTCCTTATTAGGGGGAGGAAGTGATTAGGGGATCCTTGTCTGATCCTGGGAGAAGTGATTTCACCATTAGGATCATCTTCAGGCGGAGGTCCCAGTCTTGGTGGGCTCACGCCCTCAAGTTGCTGCAATAAACATACTTAGAAGGAATGTGCATCTCTCCGAGGCACCTCACACACTGAGTGTGTCCATCGGATCTAGGCATTGCCTCGCAGCAGGAGCCGCATCTCTTCAAACCAGGGGAACCTGGCATAGTCATTAACGTTAATGTTCATGCCCTGAGGGGGGCTATGAACTAAGGAGAACTAACAAATTTAAGTACTGGAGAAATTTTTTTTTAAAACAAACTATGAATCTACAATAAAAGAAAATTTATTTAAACTACTAATTTCTATTTTTTTATACTCTAGGGAGAGCTCCGTCTTCAGCCAAGCATGGTTGAGAAGGAACGGGGGGGTGGGGGGAGAGGGGAGGCGGCTGTGCACGTGCGCTCAAAGGGACAGACAGATGCCATGAGACAGCTGGAGAGCGCATGCATGGCCCGGACGAGCACTGCTATGGAAAAGCCTATGATCAACAGTGCTGGGATGCACCACCACCTGAAGTGGAGCCCCTACAAGGACAGCGCTCGAAGAATCCTGGAGGACAGCCAAGATCCTGGAGCTGAAGTTACCCTCATGGGTTGCTCCAAGAGGGGTAACTTGAGGCTCATAGATTCATAGACTCTAGGACTGGAAGGGACTTCGAGAGGTCATCAAGTCCAGTCCCCTGCCCCATGGCAGGACCAAATACTGTCTAGACCATCCCTGATAGACATTTATCTAACCTACTCTTAAATATCTCCAGAGATGGAGATTCCACAACCTCCCTAGGGCCAATTTATTCGGTGTTTAACTACCCTGACAGTTAGGAACTTTTTCCTAACTGTCCAACCTAATCTCCCTTCGCTGCAGTTTAAGCCCATTGCTTCTTGGTTCTATATATAGAGGGCTTCAGGTGAACACAAGTTTTCTCCCTCCTCCGTGATTGACCCCTTTTAGATACCTGTAAAACTACTTAATCATGTCCCCTCTCCAGTCTTCTCTTTTCAAACATAAACAAACGCCCAATTCTTTCAGCCTTCCTTCATAGGTATGTCTCAAGGCCTTTAATCATTCTTGTTGCTCTTCTCTGGACCCTCTCCAATTTCTTCCACATCTGGGTCTTGAAAATGCGGTGCCCAGAATGGACACAATACTCCAGTTGAGGCCTAACCCAGCGCAGAGTAGAGCGGCAAGGAATGACTTCTCATGTGCTTGTTCTCCAACACACCTGTCTAATGATCCCAGAATCACAGTTTGCTTTTTTGCAACAGTAATTCACACTTCTTGACTCATATTTACCCTTGGATCCACTATGACCCTAGATCTCTTCTCTGCCATACTCCTTCCTAGACAGTTCTCTTCTATTCTGTATGGTGAAACGGATTGTTCCTTCCTAAGTTGGAGCACTTTGCATTTGTCTTATTCACTTCATCTGCTTTAACCTACAGACCATTTTCTCCAATTGTCCAAGTCATGTTTGAATTTTGGCCTGTCCTCCAAAGCAGTTGCAATCTCTCCCAGTTTGGTATCCTCTGCAACTTATAAGCTATTTTCTAATGCCAACCTCTAGTCGTTGATGACGATATTGAACAGGAAGCCGGTCCCAAAACAGACCTCTTGCGGAACCCCTTTGTTATACCTTTCCGGGATTTGGGACCATTTAATACCCACTCTCTGAGTACGTTTTCCAGCCAGTTATGCACCCCCTTATCTAGCCCCATCTAAACTGTAATTCGCCTAGTTTATCGATAAGGACTATCATGCGAGACCGTATCAATGCCTTACTAAAGGTCTGGATATCCAACATCCACCGCTGCTCCCTTACCACAAGACTTCGTTCCTATCAAAGAAGCTCCAAATTGGTTTGACATGATTTGTTCTTCATACAAATCCATGCTGGCTCATTCCACTAGCTTAGTGGGTCAAGTGTTTGTCTAGAATGATTTCTTAATTTACTTACTTCCATTATCTCCCTGGCACAGAAGTTAACTAACTGGTCTGTAGTTTCCTGGCGTTGTTTATTTATTTCCCTTTTTATAGATGCACTATATTTCCTTTTCCAGGTTTCTGGATCTCTCATCTCCCATGATTTTCCGAAAGATAATAGTAGACGCTCAGTACTCCTCTTAACCGTTGAGTTATTTAGGATGCATTTCATTCAGGCTCCTGTGGACTTCAGGCATCTAACTTTTCTAAGTGATTTTTAAACTTGCTCTTTTTTTTTTTAATCTTCTAACTACCCACTTCCATAAGCTTCACTAATCGTTTAGACATTCTTCAGACTTCTCAGCGAAGACCGAAACAAAGAGAGTCATTAGCATTCCTGCCTCCAGTTTCGCTGTTACCTGTTTCTACCCTCCTCCGTGAGCAATGGGCTACCCTTCACTTGGCTTTCTCTGCTTTAATGTATTGATAAGTCTTCATGGTTTCCCTTTATTCCCATTGCTAGTTGAGCTCATTTTTGCCTTTGCCGTTTCTAATCTTGCCCCTGCATTCTGTGTTGGCCTATATTCATCCTTTGTATCTGACCTCATTTACATTTTTATCTGACTCCTTTTTATTTTGTAGGTCATGGCAAAGACTCGTGTTAAGCAGTGGTCTTTTGCCACATTTGCTATCTTTCCACCCACTCACAATAAGCTTGCTTTTGGGTCCTTAATAGCATCCCTTTGACAAACTGCCAACTCTCCTCAGGTATTTTTCTCCTCAGTCTTGTTCACATGGCGACCTTACCTATCAAGCTCTCTGAGCCTTACCAAATCCGCCTTCCTGAAATCCATTGTCTCTATTTTGCTGTATCCCTTCTACCTTCCTTCGAAGCAAACTCTTATGATTTCATGATCACTTATCACCCAAGCTTCCTCTACTTTCAAATTTTCAACAAGTTCCTCCCTATTTGTTAAAATCAAGTTCTTAGAACAGCTTCACCCCCCAGTACTTCTATTCACCATTCTGAAATAAAAAGTTGTCGGCAATGCAGCCAGGACTTATTGGATGGTCTGTGCCCCGCGGAGTTTATTTCCAACCATTATCTGGTAGTTGACGTCCTCCCCATCACCACCAAATCTGGTTTTGGATGATTTTGTTAGTGGTTTAAAAAAAAGCCTCACTCACCTTCTCCACCTGGTTAGATGCCTGTAGTAGATCTAGCACGACTTCACCCTTGTTTTTTACCCCTTTGATCCAACCCACGAATCTCCCACTTCCGCTCCTATGTCCCATCTCCACCTCAGTCCAAGTGTGTACATTTTTAATACTATAACGGCAACACCTCCTCCCTTTTTTCCCATCTATCCTGCCGTGGGGCAAAATTACCCATCCTCACCCACATTCCAATCATGTGTTTATCCACCAAGTTTCAGTGATGCCAACAATGTCTAGTTTTGATTTATTTATTAGCACTTCCAGCTGGCTTCCTGCTTATTACCCATACTTCTCTCACATTTGAATATAGCATCTAAGATACTGGTTTTGATTCTGCCTCCAGTTTTGCCCTGACCCTCCGCTGTCTCTGCATTATGCCCATGCTCCTTCTTTGTTCCACCATCTCCCAGGTTTCATGTTCCCACTATCTGATGGCTTTGCTCACCATGATCCCCATCGAACCTAGTAAGCCCTCCTCACTAGTTGCCAGATCTGTGTGCAAATAGGGTCTCTTCCCCTCCTCGAAAGCGTGAACGCCATCTTGCCTATTCAGTCCTTCCTCGCAATCGCAATCCCAATGGTCGAAGCACACAGCCCTCCTGGTAACATCATCTTCGCAGGGCAGGATTCACCTCCATGATGATCTGTCTCTGCGGGGCCCCTACCTTTGAAATAGGAAGAATCGAAGAGAATACCACTGCGCTCCAACTCTTCACCAGTACTCCAGAGCTCCTGTACGTTCACGCTTGATCCGCTCAGCGGTCACACCTCGCAGTTTATCATTTGCCCACCAAGGATGAGTAGCATGGTGGGTAATAGTCAGAAAGGCCGGAAATCCTCAACAATGCCTCTAACATTTTCGGATACGGCCCCTTGGCAGCAGCGATACTCCGAGATGAATGTCAGGGGGACAGATGGGCGCCTCCAATCCCTCAGGCAGGGAGAGTCTCCGACCACCACTACCCACGTTTCCTATTTTCCAGTGGTGGCAGCCGGACTTTCCCAGCCTTAGAGGTACGCGGCTTCTCCTCCTTTACTGATAGGGGTGTGTTCCTTCTCTCCGTTCAGAGATGCATAACGTTCACCTATTACCAAGCGGTGAGGGTTCGGCAGCATGGGGTGGAGCACTGCCCGCTGCCCCGAAGTAACCACTGCCAGTTTCACCCTGAGCCATCTCCTCCTCCACAAGTGATGTGTCAGCGAGTCGGTGAAACTGGGGACAGCTACCTCAAGCTGTGTCTTCACATTGACATGCCCAGGAATGCATCGTGGGGATCGAATGCTCTCAACCTAGCCACTCTCCTCCTGCTTTACATTCCCAACCTGCTGCCGTGAGAGTTTCACTAGTAGGCACCATTTCAGATCGAATGCCCCCACAGCCTGGATATCAGTAAGGTGGAAATTTGCAAAGTTACAGTCTTTGCAAAACCACACCTATCCTGGGTAGACGCATACCATGCCTCTGGTGCTTCTGTCTGGCTAAGGCGCAGGGGAGGCAGACAGAAAGCGTGTGACACAGGTGTTGTGGTCGTTCTCTAACCATCGTAAGCTCCCTCTTCATATCCTCCGGACTTTCCATGCAGACAAAAGGAGCGGCAGATTAGACTTTGGCTGGGGACATGTGCTATCTCCGGAAGAACAGGCAGCTGCTGTCTTCTTCTCGGGTGGTTTCAGGTTTTAACCCGAGCATTTGGAGTCCGCCATAGCTAGCGTTGTTCTCATCGCACTGTACAGGGATGTCTCCCCTCTCTCTGTTCTAATGCTGCTCTCTCTTTCTTTGGCGGGGGGGGAGCGGTGGAGTGGGGGGTCAGGGGTGGCACACAATATTTACTGGAATTTGGAAAGGTGCAGAAAAGGACAACAAAACATGATTAGGAGTATGTACGGCTTTTGCCATACTAGAAAGATTTAATAAGACTGGGACTTTTCAGCTTGGAACAGAGATGGCTAAGGGGAGATAAGATTGAGGTCTATAAAATCATGACTGGTGTAGAGAAAGTAGATAAGAACGTGTTGCTTACTACTTCTCATAACACAAGAACTAGGGGTCACCAAATGAAATTAATAGGCAGCAGGTTTAAAACAAACGGAAGTATTTCTTTACACAACACACAGTCAACCTGTGGAACTCCTTGCCAGAGAATGTTGTGAAGGCCAAGACCATAACGGAGTTCAAAAAAGAACTAGATACATTCATGGAGGATAGGTCCATCAATCACTATTAGCCAGGATGGGCAGGGATGGTGTCCCTAGCCTCTGTTTGCCAGAAGCTGGGAATGGGCAAGAGGGGATAGATCACTTGCTGATTCCCTGTTCTGTTCATTCCCTCTGGGGCACCTAGCATCGGTAGACAGGATACTGGGCTAGATGGACCTTTGGTCTGATCCAGTAGGGCCGTTCTTATGTTCTTAGAGAAAATTAAAATAAATAAAGGAATAAAAAGGAATCAGGGATGAACCTTCTTTACTGAAGTAAGGTTTGAAAGTCAGAACCGGGTCAGATACAGTCCCCCTCGCATCTCATTGCCACCAGTGGTAAGAGGGAATCGAAGGGCACAGGGCCACTTAGTTCTTCACGTCCTCTCATGGGAGCATGAGGTGACTCAGGACACATGCGCGGCCCCGACACAGCCTGGTAGGCAAAAGATTCCAAGTGCGCATGCATGGGGTGCATGTTCAGCTCCAGTGGGATCCACACGGACACGGACTCAAAGGAGAATATGTATTTTATGGGGTCAGAAAAAATCTGCAGTAGGATGAAGTCTGACAAAAGTGATCTTAGCCAAGAACCACATTTTTTCATATATTATATATACAATAAAAATGATTTGGGGGAAATTATAAGTAGGGCTATATTTGTTAAAGAGGCCTCAACTTGGCCTCTAATTTACTGCCCACCATCAATTGAGGGTGAAAATGACAGCATTCAGCCGACGAGGCCTCATTTGTGGGGACAATCAAGTAGTTAGCCATCTACCATAAATGCTATCCTTTGTGCCTGCAGCTGACTGTGGGCACGAAATTATTGATACCTCCTGTGTACTAGAAACATGCACAAATCCATGCCTATTGCACAGACCCCCATTCTCCACTCTGCCAGCACAAATTCACAAAAGGAGTTCTGAGGTGTCAATGATAAGCTCTGTAAAGCGGAAAAGTTGCTGTATTTTTTTTAAACAGAAATTCTGCCAGGGTAGAGCTTTGGAAATATTTTGAAAATGGAACAAATGAAAATCGACCATGTTATTTCATGCAGATCACTATTTTTCCACTGAAAGTTTCCTGGGGATTGTAAGCAAGCCAACTTTGAGCACGTACTGCATTGATATTAACACCTGGCTATACAGCATGCGTGCTCAAAGAGCACAGGCTCTGATCCTCCCTCTGCTACCGACTGTGCTCATAAGGGAAAAGGGAATAAGGACTCTTTTTCCATTTCCCCTGCAAGCAGCAGCAAGGCAGGATTCCAATCTAGTGCTCAAGAGAGAGTGCCAGAAAAGGGGACTGGCTACCGTGCTGGCCAGCACCACAGAGCCCCAGGGGTCTGAGGCCTGCCAGCTGTGGGGTGTGAGCATGCCCCCAAGCCAGCTACAGCCTCTGCAGCTGTCTGCAGCGTGCTGGCCTTTGCTACATGCTGATCCTTTTAAGAGAAGCAATACTGTGCACTTCTCCTTGAGGTGCAGGTGTTCACCATAAGCCATCCAGCCCCACACTGGCAGAATGGCTCCTGTAATTAACACACGGCCAGCAGTGTTCCACTTCTCCCTCACCACTCCGAGGGACTCCTAGCACTAACAATTTGGCCCTCAAGTTATCTTTATCCTCATAAAGGAGGCTTTATTTTATTTATTTATTTATTTTTAAAAAGGAAAAACTCTCTCACAGGCGCCATGTTTTGGACCCTGCATAGAGAAGCAAGATCTTCCATTGAGTCACACTGGTATCAGGGTCTAGAGATCTAGCTCAGTGGTTTGAGCATTGGCCTACTAAACCCAGGGTGGTGAGTTCAATACTTGAGGGGGCCACTTAGGAATCTGGGGCAAAATCAGTACTTGGTCCTGCTAGCGAAGGCAGGGGGCTGGACTTGATGACCTTTCAGATAGTTATGTAGGGGTATTCTGCTGACTCACCATGGCACCAATACCAAGGTGGTCCCATTAGCTCCAATCTCTCACGGACAGAGGGTTCTACAGGGAAAATCCTGAGGAACAGCCTAGCTGGGGGTAAATTGTAGATGAAGTCTGTTTCTTGTTGTTTAAGTTTACATTATAGGTAACTCCCCAGGAAGACAGCAAGTTTACATATATAGAATATCAGGGTTGGAAGGGATCTCAGGAGGTCATCTAGTCCAACCCCTTGCTCAAAGCAGGACCAATCCCCTGACAGATTTTTGCCCTAGATCTCTAAATGGCCCCCTCAAGGATTGAACTCACAACCCTGGGTTTAGTAGGCCAATGCTCAAACCACTGAGCTATCCTCTCTGAGCAGGACGATCTTAGTGTAATGTGTGTATTGTGCCAGGGCAAGGTGGGACTGTCACAAGTTTATAGGCCTGTTCCGCTGGAATTCAGAATTGGGATAGTGTTAGAGAGTTGTGTGGGATTTGGGGGGCCATTTTAACTGCCAAAAAGATCTACTTTTTCACACGCAAAGTGTGTTTTTCCTTCTGTGAAGAAAGAAATCCTGAAAAACCTTTCCCAGGTTTAAACAAACAATAGCAAGGGTGTATGACCTCTTGACTTTGCAAGGACACAAACAGCGCCGTACTTGATGCACACATAATACATAAGACAAAAATAATGGCAGTTTTCACCGACCATCATTCGGATGCACTAGGGAACCCTGCTTTTCGGAAGCTCTAGAACTTGTTTTCTTTGCCAACAGACTTTGCTGTAACGTAACAGAATTTCTAGTGGGAATATCAGTTACTCGTTCACATTTAATATATTATCAAGCCTGAAGTTCTGTGAGCCGAGTTATGGACTGGTTAATAAGAATTAGCGCTCACAGTATCATCCATCAGAGAGTGCTAAGCATTTTACAAACATTGATTAATTTAGTCTCCCAACAATCCTGGGTAAAGGAGGACACTGAGGCTCAGTGGTTTGAGCATTGGCCTGCTAAACCCAGGGTTGTGAGTTCAATCCTTGAGGGGGCCATTTAGGGAACTGGGGTGAAAATCTGTCTGGGGATTGGTCCTGTTTTGAGCAGGGGGTTGGACTAGATGACCTCCTGAGGTCCCTTCCAACCTTGATATTCTATGAAGGCGTGGCAGAGCTGGTAACAGAACGCCAAAATCCTGACACTGCATCCTGTTCTTGAACCACAAGATCAGTGTCTTCTCTAGAAATCTTGCACTACTGGATGGCTTCTCTGGGGTCTGACCTTTTCATATCCAAAGCAACAATCATACTTCAACCAACTGTGAATTGGTTAAGCTGTTGTTAAAGGACATTTCTCCCTCTTTATAGCTGATGCTCAGTTTAAGACATTCAATCAATTCAAACTGATTTAAGCGCCCCCCCAATCCAAAGGCACACTGATGTAATTAAACCAGTTTAAAACTCACATCTTCAATTAAACTGGTGCTACTTTGTGTGTAGACCAGGCCCCTATGCTATCTGGAATGACAGGCACTCTGTGCTCCCCAGGTGATCCCACAACCTGCCAGTAATCATAATCTTCTTCTGCAACATGCTGCACCATAGCTGGCCCTAGGAGCCAAGATTTTAACTGCTAGGCAAGGTGTTTTCTGCTTGTGTATGTTAAAATACAATGAAAACAAAATGTGGATCCCTTACTGATGCTGCAACAATGAAAAAAGACAAGTTATTCCTACCACCACATCCCCAAGTTCCAGTATTAACACAGTGTAAATATTGCAATACCAAGGAAGTACACTGTGTCAGTGCTTCCTGGCACAGTACAACAGCTTCACTGTTCACTTCAGGCCCTGCTGTTAGTTTTAACCACACTCAAACTTAAACAAGGCATTTGAGCTTCTCCAGACCCAGCGCGGAATTGAAGAAAAGTAAAATCTTAATGAAAGTTTTTTCTCTACACTGAAAAACAAAGTATTTAAAAAACAAACAATCAATCAAATGTCAATATTTTTGAGGCAAAAACATTCCACAGGATCTTTCAAAAGTCCTGGAATACTGCTACTGAGCATGGAAAGATCTGAGTATGCACGGTCCTTCCCTTCCCCCAGAAAAGAAAAACAAGCTGAGAATGCCCACCAGTGCCGGAAGCCTGAAAACGGGGTTATTCATTGTGGCAGGAATCCCATTTTCCAAGCATGGCAATACTGCACTATGATTGGCTCTCTCACAGTTGGTTACTGGTTGAATAATAAACATGTAGCTGAATAAAGATAAACTAGCGGCCACCTGTGGGTGGTAATCCGAGTTTTGTTATCAAGCCTTGAAAATGTTAACTAAATGGTCTGACACATGAAGCCAAGAAGTCAATTATAATTTAAAGGGTTTAGAAAATAAAACCTAATTGAAGAGATGTGGGCATGTTCAGCATACAGCTAACGGACAGCCAACGATCACTGCACAAATGAATAGGTCAGGGAGCCGTTACAGGCATGGAGAACAGAATTTGGCATTTTCATAACAGAAAGAGCAATCCTGCTCTTGCTGAAGTCAAACCTCCACCTGGCTTCATGCTACAAGCCTTAAAAATATTAGGAGCCAAATTTTCAAAAATGAGATCTAATTTTGCACAGGCCTTTTATGGATGCCAATAAAAAAATGCTGATTTCTATCCCTCTGAAATTATTGTTTGGATACACACAGGGACCAGGACCGAGCTATGCGAGGCACTGATGGCCCAGAGTTTACCAGCTACGTTTAAGACAAGACACAGACAAGGAGGGCACAATATAGGCAGTGAAAGGCATGAGACATCTAACATTCTCATTTGCGCCTGTAAAACTAAATGGGCTGAGGCCTTTGTGAAAATATGGCCCTATGTGTTCACTAAGGAAAGAAAGGCACAAACCACATTTCACTCTGATGTCATGTGACCCACAAACATGACTCACAAACGCCACCTGCCTTCTAGAATGAACTATAACCGAGCACTGGGAGCTTTGGCTGCTCCAAGTACCAGCTACCCGTGGCCAATCAAGATGTTACCAATGCTTATGATTAATTCAACTGATCCCAAGTGCCAGTCCCAGCAATGGAGAAGCACTACACTCAGTGGTGAGAGTCCCCTGGGGATTTGTCACTGATTTTCCATTTAAAAGAGACACAAACACTCCTGATCCTGCAAACTTTCCACACGTGGAACCTCCAACCAAATACCCAAGAGAGGGCATGCATCATGAGAACCTGTATTTGTGCCTTCCTTTGTGATCAAGGCCACTAGGAGTTCCTTCCTTCCTCAATGTTCTCTCTTCTGTCAGTTTCTCTGCTAAGAAATATGGCCATGAATTCAACATCTAGTTATGACCTTTAGCCTCCATCTCACTTCAAAGGGGGAAAATATATCTGAGAACTTACTGAACATTCACTATCTGGAGTGGACATCACAGATGCCACAGAAGATCTAGGAACTGAAAGTCGTCCCCAGGCTGAACTACTAGCTGCGTTTGGTTTAAGGTAAACACGTTGATTTTTTTTTTTTCCTGTTTCATGAAATGTTATAGCCAGGATCACTCTCGTCTTCTATAAATGGATGTTTTCCTTACCCTTGGTGGGTGGTCTCAGAGTTTCCACACAGGAACAACACAAACTAAGAATACAGGATGCTACAGAGATAGTGGGTGGGGAGGGGGAGAGAAAAGGTGATTACTGAGCATGTACTGAAGAAAAAGAAATAGCCGTGAAATGTATTTACATCTCTACCCACTGAGGAAACTCTAGAAGAAACGACTAACCTAGGAAGTACAGCTGTGTACATAGAAGCAAGGGACACGGTGAGATTATCAGAACAGAGGCAAATTTGTCTGCTTTTTAATTCTGCTGTTGCAGGATTTAAAACAGAGGCTCAGAAATTAATAGAAATCAGAGCTTTTTAAACACAGCTAAGTGTTTGGACAAGTTATTTGATTTTAGAAACGGATGAATAATGCTGCAGAAAAAGACAGCTACGTATCACATTAAAGGTCTGGCATCACCATCTCCCTCTGCCCATTCCTTACCTGTTTTCTGCAAGGAAGTCCACCACGTATTTCTTCAGGCAGTATAGATGGGCATCCGCCAGCCCTGTCCTGATGTGCATTCGAGGATGCCTGGAAGGGAAAAAAGAACAGGGAACTCACACCACAGCCATTTTTAAGAGCTCTACCTTGTTGTTAAAGCAATGGATGTAAAAGTTTACAAGGGGCAAACGTATTCCTACCCACCTACTGTAGGCTTCACAAAGAGGCCATCACTGGAATCTGTCTATAAACGTACACCTCCTGGCTCTGCACTGACCGACTACACAACACTTCCCCCTAAAAGTCATTATTTCTGCTACCTTTCCTTTGTAAGCGGAGATTGTAGGCTGCTGGAGAGAAAGTCAAGGTAACAGGCCCAGCCTGTTCCAACTTATAGCGAGTAATGTCAGGGTACCGCCATTTAAAGACTAACCTGTGGACACTGCAGCTCCAGCCCCCTTTAATATCATACTCCTCTAATGAACACAACACACTTCAAGGAGGCAACAACTGTATTTCTTCCAACACCACGGTGGGGAGGCCTTTGAGAGAAGGGGGCGGCTCTCCTTTCCCACTGGAACACCATACTAGGTCACAGCTCGAGTCCAGAGCATATGGTTATGTGATGTAGTCACACAGAAAAGGCCATTCAAATACTCTGTCATCACTGGCCCTCGCTGACCAGCTGTGAATGCGGAGGTCCTACCTATAACTGGTGGCAGCAATAGCATTTCTGGTAACTCTCAGTATTCTCTATTGATTCAAATCTGGGTTAAGAACAAAGGACAGTTCACATCCTCTAGAGCAGTGAGGCCCGTTTATTCCTTCCTCCTGCACATCCTCTTTCCCTCTAAAGACGGTGTGAAGCCCTGTACTGAAGGACTCTGGCATTTCACATTGATTTTGCTTTCCCCTCCATACACAACTTGTCTCATTCAAAAATGTTCTGGCACAAGGAAAGGGATGTCTGATCCTCTTTCCTATTGCCAGAGCAGAATACGGGCACTGTGCTAGGCTAGTCAATAACAATAAAACACTATCAAGTATTTTTAAGGAGACTCATCAAGCAAGAAGGGTTAGTAAGGAGGGAAACTCCCACCTATACCTGAATCTGACTTTATTTTTATCTCTTTCCCCTTTGATGTCTGAATTCAATTATGAAGCTTGACCCAACACATCCTATCAGTGTATGCTCCCCCTACACCACCCCACACCCTTGTTCTGCTTTCCCCAGGATCAAGAGAACTTGCCTTTTTACTTGTGTTAGTTAGACCAGGAAAAGGATCACTTACAACTCTGGGCAGGTTGTCTTGGGATGAGGTGGAAAGAGCAGTTCTCTGTACAGAGCATGACAGAAACCCACAATACTAGTAGGCAGGGAACATTCTTTACACCTGACTACAGTGAGTGTTCTGTTGAAAGTGTTTTTCTGCGTATGTCCCTTATTTATTGGATTGGACTGGACTATCAAGGCACATAAGCAGGACAATTCTACTTTCATTTAGGAGCATTTCTCAAGCGTGTTATTCAGCCCAAGCTAAAGGTATTATGAACTAAGTATTCATAGTCTTAACATCCCACTTGTAAAGGAAAGATCTTACAATACTAGCGTAACACTTTACTGTAATGTAAAGCGTGTTACACTAAAAACTGATACATAAACGTGGAAGGGATTACTTCACTAACAAAAACATGAGCTCACCTACTAATGCTCCAGGACCAATGTTATCAACAGGTCGGATGTGGTTATGAAAGGAAGCCGTAATAGCAATGTTCTCTATGCAAAGAGGATAGGGAATCCCACTAGTTTAAATGACTGGAAGTTAGCTAATGAAATGCCAATATTTAAAAAGGGCTCTAGAGGCGATCCCAGCAATTACAGACTGGTAAGTCTAACGTCGGTACCGGGCAAATTAGTTGAAATAATAGTTAAAAATAAAATTGTCAGACACATAGAAAAACAAACTGTTGAGCAATAGTCAACATGGTTTCTGTACAGGGAAATCGTGTCTTACTAATCTATTAGAGTTCTTTGAAGGGGTCAACAAACATGGACAAGGGGGATCCAGTGGACATAAGTGTACTTAGATTTCCAGAAAGCATTTGACAAGGTCCCTCACCAAAGACTCTTACATAAATTAAGCTGTCATGGGATAAAAGGGAAGGTCCTTTCATGGATTGGGAACTGGCTAAAAGACAGGGAACACAGGGTAGGATTAACAGGTAAATTCTTCAGATGGAGAGGGCTAACTAAGTGGTGTTCCCAAGGGTCAGTCCTAGGACCAATCCTATTCAATTATTCATAAATGATCTGGAGAAAGGGGTAAACAGAGGGGTGGCAAAAGGTTTGCAGATGATATTAAACTACTCAAGATAGTTAACGACAAAGCAATATGAAGAACTTCAAAAGATCTCACAAAGCTAAGTGATTGGCAGCAAATCGCAAATGAAATTATGTGGACAAATGTAAAGTAATGCACATTGGAAAAATAACCCCAACTATACATACAATATGATGGGGCTAATTTAGCTACAACGAGTCAGGAAAAAGATCTTGGCGTCATCATGGATATTCTCTGAAGATGTCCACGCAGTGCACAGAGGTGGCAAAAGCAAACAGGATGTTAGGAATCATTAAAAAGGGATAGAGAATAAGACTAGAATATATTATTGCCCTTATATAAATCCATAGTACACCCACATCTCGAATACTGTGGACAGATGTGGTCTCCTCACCTCAAAAAAGATATTCCAGCACTAGAAAAGTTCAGAAAAGGGCAACTAAAATGATAGGGGTTTGGAGAGGGTCCCATACGAGGAAGAATTAAGAGGTTAGGACCTTCAGCTTGGAAAAGAGGAGACTAAGGGGATATGATAGAGGTATATAAAACTGAATGATTGGAGAAAGTGGATAAGCAAAAGTTATTTACTTATTCCATTAATACAAGAACTAGGGGTCACCAAATGAAATTAATAGGTAGCAGGTTTAAAACAAACAACAGGAAGTTCTTCTTCACACAGCACACAGTCAACTTGTGGAACTCCTTACCTGAGGAGGTGTGAGGCTGTGACTATAACAATGTTTAAAAGGGAACTGGATAAATTCATGGTGGCTAAGTCCATAAATGGCTATTAGCCAGGAAGGGTAAAGAATGGTGTCCCTAGCCTCTTTTCATCAGAGGATGGAGATGGATGGCAGGAGAGAGATCATTTGATCATTGCCTGTTAGCTTCACTCCCTCTGGGGCACCTTGCATTGGCCACTGTCGGTAGACAGATACTGGGCTAGATGGACCTTTGGTCTGACCCGGTATGGCAGTTCTTATGTTCTTATGTAGAGTTTTGAGGTCTTGCATTTGAAAGCCAGAGGGCTCCCTCCTGCACAGCATCCTGGGAAAGGTTTCCTCCTTTCTATGGAGGATGGAGAATTCTGATAGCCTCTCTCATGAAAACAGGTTTGCAAAAGGCCAGGACCATTCCCCCCCAAGAAAATATGAAGGTGACACAGAGAAAGGAAAGGGAGCAAGCACAAGGCCGGGGGGCGGGGACGGGACAAGAGAAAAGATGGGAGGAGACAACAGATGTGCGAGAAAGGAAGAGGGAAAAGACAGCTGAGCAGCAGAAAGACAGAAAAAGCAGGGGGAAAGCAGGGAAAACAACGCAAGACAATTCCTAGCTTTAGGGTCTAATTCAAGAAGCCCAATTCCTCTACACAATGCTGGGTTTCCCCTTCCTGAATGCACATGGCCTGGCAATCCCCATTAAGTGCAAAGATGAAGGGTGGAGGTTGCCTGGGCTACAAAGATCTAGTAAATACTATCAGGGTGGCTTGCCCTAAGGGCTGGAAGGCCTGGGGCCAGACGCCAGCCAACCCTGAATACTATGGAGCCGCACCTGGGAGAGATCAGATGATTGCCCTACAAAGAGCAGCAGGAAGCTGCAAAGAAAGGGAAGGAAGCTCAGGAAACTGCACAGAGAAAGGCTCCTGCAGGGAACACGCGGACATCAGGAGAGTTTGAAGGCCAGAGCCCAGGAGGCTCCTGGGGGAACGGAGACTGAGTTTGGGCTTGAGGCCAGAGCCAGAAGGCTGAGTTCCAGCTAGGAAGAGCTGGGAGGACAGGCTGTAAGAATACACTGGGAAGATAAGCTCTGGCTAGAAGATGCCAGAACTAAGTTTGAGCTTTTGGGTGTGACAATGAACTTTAATTTGGGACCCTGAGGAATTCTGAACTGTTTGTGTTATTAAACCAGCCCCAGGCAGGCACGGCTTTAACCCAGAGAGAAGACTATGTACCATTTTTTAGAGGCCCTGAAGAGAGGGAAACAGAGGCACAGTGCTGCAGAGTGGGCGTTCAGGGGGGCAGCCAACCCTATTACATGGCTCAAACAGAAGAGTGGAAACCAGGAACTCCTCAGTTAATACTGGTTTAGACACTAAATTCATGTGTGGCCCAGGGTCAGTCACAACCTCTGGGTGTCCATTTCCCCACTGGCAAGATGGAGACAATAGTACTTACCTCCCTGTGGCGCTGCGAGCGTTTACAAACTGATCTTTGCGCTACATTTTGAAACAAATCTATTTAAGCCCAAGTATCATTATTACAAAATTACAGTCCTGAACACTACACAGCCAGAAGCAAAAGGATATCCTGCTCACAACTCCATCAGATAACATCTGCTCCATCAACAAGACAAACTGATGGTAAGAATGAAGGTTAGCGTCCAGAACTGGACAAGAACAGAACGCAGGGAGATCTCTTGATGAGGACTCCTGTGCTTCAGAGACCACCTAAGTGATCTGCAACAGAACAGAGCCACAGATGACATCTGAAGCTGTGATAACGTCAAGTGGATGAAGCTCTGGTCTAAGCACCGTAAACCTGTGGTGAGGAGAGCCAAGCTAAACTAGACTGATAATACTACTCTATCATAACAGGCCACTAAGAAAAAAAATGTGATTTAACGTATTAGTGTTTAAGCCAAGGTTACCTTCGGGTGAAAGTAACAAGAGGCAAGTAATCTAATCAATTCACAGGGCAGCAAACTCCATCACTAGTTCAAACGAGCAGGTGGTAACGAAGATCAAAAGCAGGATGGCATCCTGTTACACAGCCACAAGAGCCAGCCGATAGAGAGAGAAACAAATACTGACTAACCCTGTCTTGAGCACTGATACACCCAGGTTTAGCAGCCTGAAAAGATAAGGCAGCAGGCTTTTATTTATAGCATCAAAGTCACATAGTATTTGCTGGGAGGAGCTGGTTGCAGCTGGGTAAGCGTTAAATAATTAATATCGGTTTGTTTGTTAGTTAAAAAACTTGCCAGACATTTCTCTGGGCAGAGCATTAGATGGGCAGTGATTATAGCCTCCACTGTTTGAATTCTTTTATGTCACACATGAAATCGCACCAAGCTGCTGAGCAACACTTTAGACCAGCAAATGCTACTGAACTTAGGGCTTGATCCTGCCTCACTGAAATGAAATGGCAAAACTCTCACTGAATGCAATGGTGCAGGATCAGGCTACAGTGCTTACTACCGTGCGTATTTCCATGGACGTCAACAGGGCTGCTCACAG
The DNA here is from genome assembly GCF_003597395.2 of Chelonoidis abingdonii. Classification (NCBI taxonomy): domain Eukaryota; kingdom Metazoa; phylum Chordata; order Testudines; family Testudinidae; genus Chelonoidis; species Chelonoidis abingdonii. The sequence goes on from NC_133775.1 coordinate 3,500,929, forward strand.
TAGCAAGCACCTTGCGTGGCGGTACGTGTTTGAAGGATCAAGCCCTAATGGTGAGGTCTGAGGAGCTCACTGGAGGGAAATCTACAATGGCGAAGTTACGAGAAGTCAGGGGAAGATGGGGGATGAAAAGAAGAGGCTTCCAATGAATGAAAAAAGTCATTTCATTTGTCAAATTAGTGCTCAGCGGCACGTGGCTCTATAAAATCCTGTGCTTGGATGTGTCTGCACTAAGTTCCCCATGAGCAGTCAGAAAAGTCTGTGCATGCAGTTCCTCACACACCACTCAGAAACGGTAAGCAGCACTAACAGTATTCTTGCACACATCTCCCCTCCCACCACTTTTGAAAATGGAGCTCTACGCTTTTTCTTCCTGATAACCCCTCTCTCAGGATTTCCTCCCTCAGGGAAATCAGCCTCTTGTTTGAAGAAAAAAAAAAAAAAACAGACACTTGTCTGAACTGTAAACTAATTAAGAGAGACAACCACAAAGAGCTTAAGGTTCAAACCAGCCTTGCACTCCCACGGACAGTGAGGTAATTCCAGTCTGGGGTCAAAATCATCAATCTACAGGGAGCAGAGGGAATGTTTAAAGCCGAAAAGTCTCTCTGCTCAGCATGGGATATTGCCACATTAACCCCACCACCGCACAAATAAACCAGTTGAGCAGGAGGAATCCTGTGGCCTCTCCCCATAACTTCGTACAGCTGTGGATGGAGAGCAGAAATACCCTTGATGAAGCCCAAGGACTTGAAGTTGTCCATATTCCAATGCTAATCTGAGCACTGTCCTAAGGCAAAGGCACTCACACCTGCAGTGATTAATCTGGCCTCTGACCTTTGAACTAATTGACATGATCTCTGGGCATCCCATAGTCCTGGGCAGTTAGGGTGTGTTGTTCCCCTTTAAAAAAAAAAAAACACAACACATGAAATGCTCTAAGTATGCATCACATTCCTCACTCAACCTCCTTCTTAACTCAAGGACATACAGCACTTCTATTCTGTATAACCCACACACTGTACCAGGGCTTTTATATCTCCTGCACTATGCGCTAGGTTCTTACACTCACAGGGGAAGCACCTGTTCCAAATGTACATCCCTGTTCCTCGATTGTTTACCCAGAGATGCCGTTCTCACATAAAGCTGTGGATGTGAAAGCAATGTGCAGCTCAGTGCTAACAGAAATTTTACAGCAAAAGCTGCTAGCCAACCTTTAAGTAGCTCAGGCATTCCTTTTTTTAGAGAAGGAAAGTCCATAGAAAATCTATGGCTCATTTACAGTACAGCTTTTGGCTGGAGAAGTTACCAGTAAAAAAACAACACACTCTTACTTCAGCTCTTCAAAATCACAGCCACTTTATGACCTCAGTTTGATACAGTGCCTTTCATCCAAAGAGATCCCAAAGCACGTAACAAAATGAATGTACCTACTTGTAACTAAGGAGCCCTTTGCCCACCAGCGAAATGCTGCCACCTCTGGGCTGAAATGCGGTAGCTGTTTACTGTGCACGGTTTAAGGACAGCCTTGCAAAATTCTATTCACCCCCACACCCCAGACCAGACATGGTTTTGGATGGTGAGTAAAATAGCAGTAGTAGATTTTGTGCCTGCACTGATAAGTTTTCATGACAAGTTTGGAAGACTGGTTTACAATGAGCAGTGAATACTCAATCCAAAGGAAACTGTGGAATGTAAATGGGCAGAGATGGGATTACCCAAACTGGAATTTAACAAGGACACGGGCTACTACTGCTAGTCTTACAAAATGTGCCGAGAGCATGTGTGACCGGGATCTGTTTTATATCTCATTCAAAATATGGCACCTGCAGCAGCTCCAGACTCCCCTAAACCATGCTAGAACATTAACTACTGACAGAGGAAAGACGCAACTTGGTTTCTTAGGACAGTTATGAAGAACGGATATATGCCAAATTCACAAATTAATTCCAGTAGCAGATTACCACCAGCTGATGGGAAAGATCTTAAAAAATTACACGAGGAATATTATTTTTTGCACCTAGCTATTTAATACACTATTGCTTTCAAAGAGACACTGCATTTGTATAGCACCTGCAATGGGAAGGTGGCTTTATTTACCGTAACGGTTTGTGATGCATTTTTCTCAGAAATAAAGGTCTCCGGATATTATGATTCAGAATGTCTCTCTCCCAACTTCTAGATATGATGCAAGTGATAAATCAAATGATAAAGCCATAGCTCTCAATTTCTTTAAACTGAAACAATACTCATTATTAAGAATGCCATACAACACTGGTCATTACAACCATGAAACTGTTTGATAAACAATGCCTCTCAACAGAGCACATCTTACAGCTGAATACCCTTGAGAAATGACTCAAACATTTCTACCCAAGGCATAGGCTAATGGTCAGAGCACAGGATTAATACAGTTTTAGGCCAGAGTGATATATGAACATAAGAATGGCCCTACTGGGTCAGACCAAAGATCCATCTAGCCCAGTATCCTGTCTTCCGACAGTGGCCAATGCCAGGTGCCCCAGAGGGAATGAACAGATCAGGGAATCATCAAGTGATCCATCCCCTGTCACCCATTCCCAGCTTCTGGCAAACAGAGTCTTGGGACACCATCTCTGCCCATCCTGGCTAACAGCCATTGATGGACCTATCCTCCATGAATTTATCTAATTCTTTTTTGAACCCTTGAACTTGATGATCAAGTCTGACCTTCTGCATAACATGGGCCAAAGAATTTCATCCAGCGTCTCCTGCATCTACGTTTTAGACAGGGACACTGTCTGACCTTGTACAAATCACTTACTCTGCCCCAGTTCCTCCATCTACAAAATGGGAATAGCGATATTATCTACCTCCCCAATTCCCAGGGACACTAAGTGCCATTGCTTGCGGCTGGTTCTGTAGATGAGTGCTCATGCTCTCTACTCAGCTAAACGCCTGCTGCTGAAGAGAGCGCTTTCCTCCACTTGGCTTTGCAGGTCCTCCTGGCCATTCCCAGGGCCAGTGGCTGAATGGAGGTGGGTGGGTGATAGCTCTGTACAATTTATTAATTCCGATTGATACTGTGACGTTGTGTTATGAAAGACTGCTGTATTCTGAGTGCCTGTCTGTATGTGGATCCATTATTGTGGATGGGGCCTGTAGCAGATAGCCCCAGACAGGTACACAGCAAAAGACTTAAGGCTGACAACAGTACTTAAGCCTCAAAGGTTATGCAAAAACTCGGCTGCATCCATAGGGGGAAAAGAGTTTAGGTGACTCTTCTGAAGGGAGGCAATAAGGTAGGATCAGTGGACATTTATCAAGAGAAGAACAAAAAGAGCCAGAGACCAGGAGGGGTTTAAAAAGTAAGAGAAACACAGTAACAGGGGCCAGACAGGAAGAGGAAGCTCAGGCCAGGAGACAGCAAGGTCGCAGAAGCTGGATACGTATAATGGAGCATAGAAGTGTTAGGCTGTGCAAAGCATACATGTCCAAAGAGACTTGCACTGTGAACTCCAACCTGTGGGTGCAGTTCTGGCAGAGTGTTTAAGTGACTGGGGTACCTCAGGCAGTGCTGACCTTGGGGGCTGAGGACAGATTGGCTGAAGAGCCCCATTTCCACAGAGTCAGTGCCCTGGAAACAAGCCAGGGAGAAACTAGAGCTGCAATCTGCGGAGGCTCTAGGAGCTTAACACAGCCTTGGGGATCCAGAGCAGCAGAGGCTCAGATTCCCCTCCTGGGGGCACTCACTGGGAACAGTGACAGAGGAAAAGAGGGCACAGAGTTCCCCTTATCCCATTCGCCCCTCTCTGATCTTTCTCTTGCTTACACATGCACACCAAAAAAAAGGGATGCAGAGAAAGGGATGGAAAGATGAAGTGAGATAGGCAGTGGAAAGACTTGCTTGCACTGGGGTAATTTTGCACCAGTGTAGCTGCACTGATGCAATCCTCTAGCATAGACATGCTGTTCTGCTGTAGCTTACTTGGGACCAGGGCCGTCCTTAGGCATAGGCAACATAGGCAGCTGCGTAGGGCACCTGAAAATTTGGGGCACCACTGGGTCTTAGTGTCCCCTCGCTTGTTTTCCTATCCCTGTTCTGACCCTTCCTGCAGGCTCCCACAGATGCCTGCTCTAGCCTGGTGAGTCTTCCTTTGGAGGAAATCTGGTAGTTAAAAGTGAAAAAACCTCCAGCCTGCCAGACCTATTAGCACAACATTGAAACTGTTAAAGAGACATTCAAGGGGTAATAAAGCCATTTAACAGGCATTTGCCAACCCCAAGGTATATACTGACAGGTTTCAGAGTGGTAGTCCTGTTAGTCTGTATCAGCAAAAACAAGGACGAGTCCTTGTGTCACCTCAAAGACTAACAAATTATTTGGGCATAAGCTTTTGTGGGCTAGAACCCATTTCATCAGATGTCCACGAAAGCTTATGCCCAAATAAATTTTTATACTGTCAATTTCTGACTTTACTGACAAAAACAGTTGTGCATTAATGTAATATTTACACAGAACATGTCAGTCTACAGGACCTTAGTTTAAAATTTGCTTTAAAAATATTTCATTAGTGAGCTGGTGAAGATTATAAAATCACATTTCTAAAAAATGCTTGCATAGAGTTTTAGATGCACAATCATCTTTAGCCTTAAATGCGTGGATCTTCAGACATACAGTTTTTTAAATAAATCCTTCAAAAGACCTCCCTTATCTAAAATACACATTTTAATTACTATAGTTAAAAAAAAAAGTGCTTCCAAGTCTTCCTGTCCTTTCTGTCCATCCCTTCACCACCTCTCCCCCCACTCCCCACTGAAGAGAGCCCTTAAAGGGACAACAGTCCTTCCCTTCCAGATAGCTGGACAAAGAGTTTCCCTTTCTTTACTTCTGACTATCCGATGAACTAGTTTTAAAAGAACCCTCCAGCAAAATCAGTACCTTAGTAAGACATAAAATCCTTGTTATACCTAAAATCTTTGGAAACATATTTTTTTAAAGTTGGTGAAATTTCATAACCATGTCTCTTGTTATGGAGATCACACAAAGTAAATTACTGTTCCCTTTTTCTAAAAGCAATGAACATTGTTATGAACACACTAAACCTCTCTGATTAATTTAAAATAATGTCTTTGTTTCAGTGAGTTAAATATGTAGTAATCTGGAATGCTGGCTTAAGGTTTGAGTACATTTAAAATATAAATTCAGCTTAGAAATACTGATTAAGAAAATGTAAAACAGAGAAGAGCTGCATCATGTATTCCATTATATGTAATGTTGTATTCAGCAGGACAGCTGACTCACCCTTACTATGAAGTTTTTGCAAATAAATCTCTGACAAACTTCAGGGCATATCAAAAAACCTGTGACTGACATTTTTTATTCCCAAATTTTAGTGTTTTTAATTAGGTACTTTCTTCATGTCCATTCTGCATGAGGGAGAGGGTATGGGAGTCTCTGCGGGGAACTGTGACTCTCCACCACCATGAGGCAGGCCAGGCATCTCATTATCCTTTGCTGTCTCGTCCCTCCTCCCCCTTCTCCACCAGGCTGTGAGCTTGGGCTGCCATCCGGCATAGGGGCACCAGTTTAATAATACTGCTTAGGGCCCCATAAATCCTAAGAACGGCCCTGCTTGGGACAGCGAAAGGGAGAGAGCATGTGCCAGAGAGGTGGCACTAAGCAATGGAGGGGTTAGTATGAATGAGGGGGTAGGCTGACTAGAGAAGCAGCCCAGTGAAACGGGGAAGGAATGGGAGAGGGTGAGATGGCATTCACAGATCTTCAACTGGAACCCTGGCCGTTATTTGTTCCATGTACAATGGGAAAAGTTCCTTCTCATGTTTGCCAAGCACTGTGAACATGCAGAGCACTGCCCACAGATGGTAAGCACCAGTATTATACACATTCCATGTAACATCTGAAACTACACCTAGAATCGGGCCAAGAGCAAAGCCATTTATTGCACATTAATATTGATTCAATACTAACTAGAACTGAACTTGATTTAGTCCGTTTGGATCAGATCCAGTCTCCAAGTTCATTTTTCTCATGTTGGGCTAGAAAATGATTTAAGGAAGATAATCCAGCGTTGGAAGATTTTCTGTTTTATTAAGGAAGGTGTAACAATTGAAGCTCTGCAATTTAAAGACTTACAACCTTTAGCTCCTTTTATCCCTCCCAACAGATGTGCTCAAGTGGAAAGTCACCTGGGTAAAGAATTATTCCATGAAATCAATAGGACTGAAGAGATGGCAACCCACAAGGGGAACAAGCTTTACGCAAACATGAGAAGTCAAAAGATTGTAGGGATGCTACTGAAGAACAGCAGCTCCAGTTGCTCGCTCCTACGCCAGTTCCCAAAGGGCCAAACAGTAGACAGCCGATATATTTTCTTAAATCAAATAACTACAGTGAATGCATGGGAAATAGTGAAACTAAAAACTGGGTCGAAGCTGTAGGTCGTTGTAACGTGGACCTGCCTCTAGCCCCGTCCTCTTCCCTGCAGAAACTGCACAGAGTCCTCCAGGTGTGCTCTTGTTGAAGCTTTCTTACAAGACCCCTTCACCAATGTCATTTCCAAGATTAGGTGGATTTTACTAGGGTTGGCTCAAAGGATAGAAGAATGGGCTGGATGAATGGACTATCAGGGCGATAGAAAGCTGGCTAGGTCGTCGGGTTCAACGGGGGGGGTAGTGATCAATGGCTCCACAGCTAATTGGCAGCTGGTATCAAGCAGCGTGCTCCAAGGGTCGGTCCTGGGGCCAGTTTTGTTCAATATCTTCATTAATGATCTGGAGGATGGCATGGACTGCACTCTTAGCAAGTTTGCAGACGACACTATACTGGCAGAAGTGGTAGATACGCTTGAGGGTAGGGATAGGATACAGAGGGACCTAGACAAGTTAGAGGATTGGCCCAAAAGAAATCTGATGAGGTTCAACAAGGACAAGTGCAGAGTCCTGCACTTAGAAAGAAAGAATCCCATGCACTGCTACAGACTAGGGACCGAGTGGCTAGGCAGCAGTTCTGCAGAAAAGGACCTAGGGGTTACAGTGGACGAGAAGCTGGATATGAGTCGACAGTGTGCACTTGTTGCCAAGAAGGCAAATGGCATTTTGGACTGTATAAGTAGGAGCATTGCCAGTAGATTGAAGGATGTGATCATTCCCCTCTATTTGGCATTGGTGAGGCCTCATCTGGAGTACTGTGTCCAGTTTTGGGCCCCACACTACAAGGAGGATGTGGAAAAATTGGAGAGAGTCCAGCGGAGGGCAACAAAAATGATTAGGGGGCTGGAGCACATGACTTATAAGGAGAGGCTGAGGGAACTGGGATGCTTAGTCTGCCAGAAAGAGAGAATGAGGGGGATTTGATAGCTTTTCAAACTACCTGAAAGGGGGCTCCAAAGAGGATGGATCTAGACTGTTCTTCAGTGGTAGCAGATGACAGAACAAGGGAGTAATGGTCTCAAGTTGCAGTGGCGGGAAGTTTAATTGGATATTAAGGGAAACTTTTGACTAGGAGGGTGGTGAAGCACTGGAATGGGTTACCTAGGGAGGTCATGGAATCTCCTTCCTTAGAGGTTTTTAAAGTCAGGCTTGACAAAGCCCTGGCTGGGATGATTTAGTTTGGAATTGGTCCTGCTTTGAGCAGGGGGTGGGACTAGATACCTCCTGAGGTCCTTTCCAACCCTGATATTCTATGATTCTATTAAAGGAAATCTATGGTCTGCAAAATCTGCAAATTTAAAGCAATTGCTGGGCTCCACACTGTAATTAAAACTAACACCCTAAACTGCAACTAAAATAGTCACAATGCAACTAAAAACTTAACTGGGGGCAGAAAAGACAAGGTGAAAATGAGTGCGTCTCTTTTACTGGATGGTGCCAGAAGCAGGATAACATGAACAGCCTTCACAGCGTTCTGTGGCTCCCACTGGGTGCCAACCTAATGGACATCCAATCAAAGCCATCCCTTTCTGCCCAATTAATTAATTAAAGACTTGAAAATGCCTCCACCCCCTGCCCCTGTTGTGCCCAGCCCCACACACGGCCAGAGGGGCAGTGAGTGCTACAGTGCTGAAATCCTCATTTGGAAAGCATGGGGTTTTTCAAGACTGAACTTGTGTAGTCTTAAAAGAGCGTCTTTTACAAGAGCGTTTGAAGCTAAAAGTGGCATGTTCATAAAACGCCAGCAAATACCACTCCTCTTCACATGCTGCTTTTACAACGCAAACAAAATTTAATTTCATAACTACTGTGGCTGCTCAGTGCCAGAGGCCACCAAACCTGTGGGATGCCAGTAGCACCATGACTCGGGGAGGCACTGGAGTTGTTTCAGAAGCTGGGCCTTGTAGGCACTAACTCCGGTAGGTCCCAATAACCACTCAGACACATGTGACTAAGGGAAGCGGTATTTTACTAGGGCGAGCAGGAAAGGAAAAGGTTGCAAATACTGTAGGTTCAGAGGCTTAGACAGTTACAATTCAAAGTGAACAGCAGCAGTGATTGTGGGTCCCTTGGGCAGCCCAGTAAAGAGTCAAGACTCTTCAGGGATAATGCCTGGGGTGCCCTCCCCAGTCCAGTCTCTGTTCAAGTGTTTACCAGGCTCAGTTACCATCTCTCACTGGGGCGCCTTTGCACTGACTCCCTGCCAACCACTGCAGCTCCCCAGCAAGTCCCACACAGGTCTGCCCCCAGCTGTACGGTCTGGGAGCCACAGTCTGTTCCACATGCGGCTCTCAGTGCAGTTCTAGGGATTCTGCCTCTCTCCATATCCCTGCTTGCCACCCAGCTGTTGCTTCAGCTTCTCTGCAGCTCCTGGCTAGCCACCGTACAGCAGAGGCTTCCACACTGAGCCCAGCCATCCCTGCTCTAGGACCTTCCCCCTCACCTGGTGAGGAGGAAGGGGATGCACAGTGGGAAGCAGGCTGAAGGGAGTTGGAGTCCCCTGCTTGGCAAATCCATCACAACACTCATCTCTTTCCATGGGGCCCAAGAAGAGCCTGCAAAGACTGGCTGGTAGAAGGAGAGGTTTTTTCTGGGCTTTTTTTTTTTTTAAAAAAAACAACTCCTCGTTTTTATGATATTATTTAGTGCGGTGAGCGTGGTGCTGTACAAAACTTGGGTAAGACCATCTCTGGCCCCACAAAAAGCTTACAGCATAGGAGGGAAGAGAGGGGGGACAGGAAGCATGTATAAACCCAAAGAGAAAAACTCAAGTATTCTTATGTTTTACATTATTAAAGGTGCCTCAGTCCAAGCCCATACAGGACTTCCCCCGCAGTAAATCTGGTACACGATCACTTCCTTGGACCTTGATCTATGGTGAGGGAAGTACTGTCATTTCATGTTCCCTGTGGTCACTCTCTGCTGAACTAGTGTTCTGAACCTCAGTTCCCTTCGACTTCCCTATGGGCCTCCTGCTTCTGTCTCAGCTTTGATACACAACAAGGATTTAAAACAAAGAAGCCAAATAGATTTGGATTGCAGATCCACAGAACTGCTGCAATCAAGTAACACATCAGCTCCATCTTGCTCCTTGACAGATCTCACTCAGTATGTATGAATGGAAAGATATTTAGTCTGTCAGGTCAGGGCAGTCAACTGAATGGCTCCAGCCTAGCCAGAAGTTAATGAACATCACTGGGTATGTCTTCACTGCAGAGGAGCCCAGGCTTCCCCTCGGTGACACATCCCTACTGGAAAGTCCTACTGAGGTAGAGGGCAACAAAATACATCCAGCTAGAATTGTGGAAGGCTTTGGTCGACATCCAAGCTTGATTAGACTGCATCCTCATTGCAAAATAGGTGGGTTGCCAGCCCAGGTTTCAGTGAAACCCTGGGCCAAGCCTATTCCTCAGTCATACATGCTAGCCTGGGCTAACAAGGCCAGATCAGAGGTGTCTGGACGGCAGGGGGGATAGGAGCAACGCCCAGATTAGAGCCCTGCAGTGAAGTTATATCCTTTTGTAATAAGGGCTACAAACACACACTAGGATATTTAAATAATATTTCCCTCAACAGCCATAAATTACACAGGACACATTTGTTTCTTGTCTAATGATATTCCAAAGGTATAAAACAACAAGTTAATGAAAACTAAACTAGTAATTAGAAAAGACAGAACTCTAGTACGATTGCCATCTCTAACCAGACTTAAAAACAAAGCAGAGTTGGAATTAAATTAAAACCAATTACCAGAGATCTCAGATCATCACTTTAATTCAGATGGAACTCTCTGCATGTAAATATTTTAATTATTAATTAGTTTATAAAGAACAACCTCAAAAATACCATGGGGCCATGGATGAAAGTGTCAGCAGAAAAAAAGCTCAAGAAAAATCTATCGTACTGCAAAAAGAATAAGATGTTCACCAAGAGTTCAAATTAAAATTTTTAAACACATAATTACAGTGGTTGGAACCACACTGGCTTATTTTCTGTTTAGAATAGATTACTCATGATTTAAAATTTCCAGATCTTTTAATGGCAATAACAGAAGTTACTGCATCATATTACTTAGTAGGAAGAAACAAGCTTACACCTAAAATGCTTTTGGGAGGATGTTACAGTTGGAACCCTACATCCTTAAACCTCATCTGAATGTCAACATATCATATATACCGCACACTGAAGACAAGTCTAGGTAGGTATTTAAAGAGCCTTTCTCATCTTTCATCTGCTTACCAGGGCCTGCATAACTGCTCAAGAATGAGCGCTGGTAATTTTGTTCCTTTTGCAAAGTGACCAGACTGCGGCTAAAATACAACAGTGGACAGAGGAAAACTAGAGCAGGTATCTTGGCTAACCCGATCGATTAAGCCAGTGTTTAGAGCAGTAGGGTACCTTCCTTCCTCTGTATGACTATTGCAGAATAGAAGCTCCATTGAAACAGAACCTTATTCTTCACTTGTTAACTTATTTAATGCAGAAGACTGGTTGAGGATGGGGGAATTGCTTTTAGAATAAATAGAAGAGATTTTTGCAGTGTTGTTGTAGCCTTGCTGGTCCTAGGATACGAGAGAGACAAGGTGGGTGAAGAAGTATCTTCTATTGGACCAACTTTTCTGTTGGTGGAAGAGGCAAGTTTTTTGAGCTCCACAGAGCAGAGATTTTGTCTGTTTAAAGAAACATTTTTAAAAAAGAAAAGCAGCTGACTTGAAAGCCAACAAGATGGTGCCCATCACTGTATTTTTAAAATGTAAATGCTGGTGTCATTTCTTTGTTTTATGTGGTTGCAATTACAAAGTCTGGTTTCTAGTGTAACTACTAAGAGCTTTATGGTTTTCTAGTGGGTGTACTAGCATACTGCTTGTCTGGAGACATACCATGACTGTCATGCTTAAACTGGTAGAAGAGATGTTACTAATCCAGATTTAAAATAGTCCCTGAATATTAGTGCAATGGCACAGAATGGCCTTTTCCACACAGGACACGTATCACAGACCACAGGATGGGACTGAGGAGCAAAAACACAAACAGCAACTGATGCTTTTACTGTTTAGCTTGCCCATTTGTGGCACCAACCCAAAGGTTCACGGCTAGAGGAAACGTACTGGCAATGACTGGCTGCTGAACTCAAATGCCTCTCTCATCCGATCTTTAAAAAAATCTCAGTGCAAGTACCAGAGTAGCAACAAATCAGATCCTTGCACTTTAATGAGGATAAATGCCTTGTCGGACAATGCTCCCATCTTGAACCATTTAGCATTACAAACAGTAAAAAGGACTCTTGTGGTTGATGACCTGCAGATTATCACTTACAATTTTTTTAAACAATCTCAAATGTTATTAAAAACAAAACAACTCCCATTTCTCTTCTTGCCTGGAAGACACTGGGTCCATTCCCCAGATGTGGCTAAGACCTGCCTCGGTATTCTCCAGCAGCCCCAACGAGACGAATGTCAGAAGTAGGCTTTCAATGGTTTGAGGTTTATAGGAATGAAAGAAGGAAGAATTAAATTTGAAACTCTGCTTGTTTACTAGAACTAATTAAATATGCCAGATTTCTGGGCAAGGCTTCTTAGCCTGTGGCTCCTAAGTTACTGGCTTGTAAAACAGTCAAAAAATTACACAAGTGCAGAGTGAAAGTACACCAATAGAGTGTTTCATGTCCAGTCCTGCCCTCAGCTTGTAAAGAGAGAAATGTTCGTTAGAAACCATCTGAAACTATAAAGACCTATGCTGGCTTCCTAGACTGTAATACAGACTGCTAAAGGGTTGACTCGACAACGATTCCTTCTGAGGCGTGAAGTATCAAGTAGGAGGGCTTAAGAACCAGTGGCCAGCACACAAAATGAACCTTAAAATTCAGCGGCATGCTTACTCCTAAAATACAAGGGCTCCAATTCTGCTCCCATTGAAATTCATAGGAGTTTTTCCATTTACTTCAACAGGAGCAGCGTGGATCCAGTATCTGAACTGAAGAATCTGCAGTCCTCAGAGTGGGATTGTTAATTTACTCAGTGATTCACTGAAAATTGGCTTGTTCCCCCCCCTCCACCACACACACACACTTGGGATTCCAAATTTAAATCCAACCAAAGGCCACAGCCAATTTGCATAATCCACTGAGTGTGTAATCTCTTTGGGGCAGGCAGGGTGTCTTTGCTCTGAGTTTGTGCAGCACCTAGGCACTACTTCAGTAGTGACCGCTTGGGAGACTGCTCATCTCAATGTATAAGGGAGATAAAATGGAATCACGTATGTTGGGATTTGTAATGTCCACAGGCATTAAAAGGTAAGGCAAGGCGGGGAAGAACTAAAACTCCATGGACCACAGCTGGCACTTATTACACTCCTGCACTATAGGGACAAGCTTCCCAATTATTATCATCAGAGACTGAAATGGAAGTTTCTGCAAAGAGTGGCAGAAACACTCGAGTGATCAAGAAACACTTTGAAATGAGACCCGCAGCCCTGATATCCTACAAAATTGCACAAGATCTTATGATGAATGTGAAATTCACACGTCACCACTGTTTGGTAGTTTTGCTCGGTTTTAATGAAGGCTTGAATTATGCTGCAACAAAAATATTCTGCTATAAAAATAAGGGCACAAACATATAACACTCAAACTCCCAGAATAATGTTCACAAGGCAGAGAGAAACTATACAAAAATTAGGTCTATGTTTATAACTGAGATTTACAAAAGCAATTCCAGAAACTGCAAGTTCTTCCATGGAGGCATTAATTTAATTAGCCTGCATAGCGTACTGGGTTTGTACTACAGCTTCCAATGTATGCTTACCAAAAAAAAAAAAAAAAAAAAAAGGGGCGGAGGGAGAAGGAAGGGTATTTAGAAGCATGATTATTTACTGAACTACTTTTAAAATGACCACGTGCAGATAAGAAGTCTCCCAAACATATTCCCACAAGATCCCTTTTACAAGCAAATAATATATATTTTACATGCATTCAGACTATATGCTTTAAATTAAAAATGTGACTGGATCATATAATCTTGCAAACCTGCCAAAAATCAATTGCAAATTAAATGAAGGAATTTCTGGAAATACAACCCCTACAGCGCTGCAGTATCATATCTTGTAAAGAGGATGATGTTCCCTTTTAAAATGAATCCAGAAGCAACAGTACAGTATAAAATACCACCACACTTTGATATAACGATATCAGTAAAGGAGCCTCATAAGAATTAGAACATATGAATGGCCATACTGGGTCAGACCAAAGGTCCATTTAGCCCAGTATCCTGCCTTCCAACAGTGGCCAATGCCAAGTGCTTCAGAGTGAATCGACAGAACAGGCAGATTTACTGTGTGTGATCCATCCCCTGTCGTCCACTCCAAGCTTCTAGTAGTCAGAGGTTTAGGGACACCCAGAGCATCGGGCAGCAGGGAGACAGATAGCTCAGTGGTTTGAGCACTGGCCTACTAAACTCAGGGTTGTGAGCTCAATTCTTGAGGGGCCAGTTAGAGATCTGTGGCAAAATCAGTACTTGGTCCTGCTAGTGAAGGCAGGGGGCTGGACTCAATGACCTTTGGGGTCCGTTCCAGTTCTATGAGATAGGTATAGCTCCATATTTTATTTATTTATTTTTTTGTGTGGCTGCATCTCTGTCCATCTTGGCCAATAGCCATTGATGGACTTACCCTCCATGGAACTTATCTAATTCTTTTTAATCCAATTAAACTTTTGGCGTTCACAACATCCCCTGGGGCAATGAGTTCCACGCGTTGACTCTGCATTACCTGAAGAAGTACTTCCTTATGCTTGTTTTAAACCTCCTGCCTAGTAATTTAATTGGGTCACCCTAGGTTCATGTGAAGGGCTAAATAACACTTTCTCCACATCATTCATGATTTTATGGATCACCATCATATCACCCCTTAGTTTGCCTCTTTTCTAAGCTGACCAGTCCCAGTCTTTTCAATTACTCCTCATATGGAAGCCGTTCCATCCCCCTCATCAGTTTTGCTGCCCTTCTCTGTACCTTTTCCAATTCTAATATATCTTTTTTTGAGATTGGACAACCTGAACTGCACGCAGTATTCAAGGTTTGGGAGTATCATGGATTTCTGTAGTGGCATTATGGTAATTTCTGCCTTATTATCGATCTCTTTCCTAATGATTCCTAACATTGCGTTAGCTTTTTTGACTTCTACTGCACTTTGAGCAGATGTTTTCAAAGAATTATCCAGGATGACTGCAAGATCTCTTTCTTAAGTGGTAACAACTAATTTAGACCCCATCATTTTGTATGTATAGTTGCGATTATATTTTCCAATGTGCATTACTTTGCATTCATCAGTACTGAATTTCAGATGCCATTTTGTTGCCCAGTTACCCAGTTTTGTGAGATTCCTTTGTGACTCTTTGTACAAATCTTGATTAATTTAGTATCTTCAAACTTTGCCATCTCACTGTTTACCCCTTTGCCCAGATCATTTGTGAATATATTCAACAGCACTGCCCCAGTACAGATCTTTGGGGGACCTGACTATTTACACTACCATAGCAAGCAGCAATCAAACAATTCTGACAAGTCAACCCAATTTAGAGAAGTTGGATTTGGTTTTTAAAGACTTGGCCTGCTATCTTTCAGCTGATGTGCTGATGCCATCCTTGACCCTCTCACATGGCAAGCCCTTTGCTGCAGTCTAAAGAAAAATGAATGGTGTACATTTTTTTCTTGAATGTTTGAATAATTCCTGGCAAGAAGTTGCAGAAAGCAGGCTTCAACATCCTCCCAGGAGGGGATATATGCGATACTGCGCAAGAATTCTGAGCGGAGTGGTGGGAATGGAATAGTTTGGGAGAGGAGCAAAGAGGGCAAGAGAAAATATTTCTGTACCACAGGAAACATTAAGGACAAAGACGATTCAGAGAGACCAAGAGAGGATCAGAAAGAGGTATAATTTTGTTCTCCTTCCGTCTGACAAAGGTGCCTTGACTTAAAACACCCATATGAATAGGGCTTTCTGCAGAATCGTTAGAATCTAGTATCTTCCTGCCACTCTCACTGATTCCAACGGATGTATTATCGTTTTTGCAGATTAAGGGCTCAATCTGGCAAGGCACCAACTGCCTCTCTATTACCCGATAACCTGCAAAGTGCTGATCACTGTCATCATCCGGATACCATTGTGAGAGGTTGCTGTCGAATACCCAGAGCAAGACAGACCAGAGATTTAGCAGTCCTCTGGATTAAAGTTTAGGACTGTTTTTCTTAGTGCCTTGTGAGGAAGGCTGTTAGTGATGAAGCTGGCAATTTAACAAGTATGAAGATTGGAATCTTCAGAAACGGTGAACAAAATCATATGGACAACTTCTCAATGGACACACTCCACCCTCAGTGTGCTGCGACCACTGCCTGTCACCTTTATCAGTAGTGTCCCATTGTTTCCTTGGACTCCTCCATCTGGTGTATCCATCTGTTGTCTTGAACTTAGCTTGGCAGCTCTTTGTTCAGTGTGTACATTACGTAGAACAAAGGGGTCCTAGTCCACAAGTGGGGCTCCAAGGTGCTACTGTCATAGGAATATTTAATGATATCATCAATTGAGTGAGGGGGAGGACGTCAGGAAACGTATACACTAATTTGCAAACTGACCTTGGACCTTCACCACTGTAAAGGTGAGAAGATGGCCAGATGTGATTCACTCAACGCTGTCCTGATAAAAGCTTTGGAAGAACTGAAGTGAGGAGTAACATGAAGCCCAGCTTTCTGAGGAATAACTGCTCCGTCCTGCTGCAGTATCTGAGGAGACGACAAGTCTAGGTTGGCAGGGAGATGCGTTAGCTGATCTAACATGTCCTTCCCCATCTCTAATTTCTAGTATTCTGTGGTTTATTTTGACAGTCATCTGGCAAGAATGTATTATTTTGATCAGATTCTTCTCTGAGTGGCCAAAAATCCTTGCTGCTCTCCACATCTGCACCATGGAAGCTAAGACACTGAGAAGGAATGAGACTTACAAGACCTGGAACAGAACACCTCTCTCCTAAGGCTCTCGCTTGGCATGAAAAGATTTCCTGCACTATAAAAAGTTGTGAAGAGTCAGTCGTCTTACTAAGAACAGCTGTGTACTCATAATGCTGAAGTATTCAGTGAATGTTCTGAGCATGGAATAAAGTTCAAGAAAGAGGCAGTTGCCACCCTTTCCAAACGGAGCACACTCCTAGCTATACCCAGGATGTAGCTAAAAGATTCTGATTACCTAGCACAGCATTCCACATCCTTCCTGTTCCATAATCACAGTGTTCACATTTACATAAGACAGAACAAGAAACCCCCTGTCCAGTAAAGGGAGGTAACAAGCTCTGTAGTGCCACCCTTCTCATGAGACAATCGAGTATGAATGATTCCTTAGAAGAAAAGATAGACAAATGTAAAT
Organism: Chelonoidis abingdonii; assembly: GCF_003597395.2. Taxonomy (NCBI): domain Eukaryota; kingdom Metazoa; phylum Chordata; order Testudines; family Testudinidae; genus Chelonoidis; species Chelonoidis abingdonii. The sequence goes on from NC_133775.1 coordinate 3,517,768, forward strand.
GGTAGAAACACAACAGCAATAGCCCACTTTTGTGATTTATAAAACCCACCTGTTACTGACTGACGCAGAAACCAGAAGCGCATTCAGCAAAGAAGCTAGAACAGCTACTCTGTGGAACCACATAACCGTGTTACTATTATGTGCAAAGCTACCTCACTGTCCCCACAAAAACTCTCCTTTTCTATGATGCCTCCACCAGTTACGAGAAATTTAAGGAGCTCAATCTGTGTCGCTTCGCTGTCTGCACTGCGCTGCAGGCCATACCGTGGGGCTGACAATTGCAGAGTGCATTGCTGGGGCAAACTAACAGATACCCAGCTCACATTAAGGTAGCCCTGAGGACTACGTTAATGTGAACCAGGTACCTTTTAGTTCATGTCAACAGCATCACACAAGGCAGTTGGCGTGCAACACTTTGGTGCACTCTGCAATTCACACTCCTATACTCTGCAGTGCAGTGTAGTGTAGACACACCAAAGAGAAGCTTAAACAGTGACTTGATCACAGTTTACAAGCACTACACAGGATGAGGTCTGATACTACAAGGCTCTTCAGTTTAACCATAAAAAACATAAGATTCAATGACTGGAATTGAAATTAGAAAAATTCAAACTAGAAAAAAACAAGTACATTTTAAAGCAAGGATAATTAACCAAACATCTTATCAAGGTGTGTGGTGGATTCTCCATCACTCACAGTCTTTAAATCAAGACAGGATGCCTTTCTAAAACATACACTAGTTCAAACACTAGGTATTGACCTTGCAGCAGGAATTACTGGATGAAGTTCTATGGCCTGTGTTATGCAGAAGATCAGAGCAGGGCTGGCTTTAGGCCAATTCCACCAATTCCCCCGAATTGGGCCCCATGTCTAGCAGGGCCCCGCGCCCAGTGAGAATCTCTTCCCTGGCTAGAGGCGCCTTTTAATTTTTACTCACCTGGTGGCGCTCTGGATGTTTGGCGACACTTTGGTGGTGGGTCCTTCGCTTGCTCTGGGCCTTCAGTGGCAGGTCCTTCAGTGCCACTGAACACACCTGGAGCGAGTGAAGGACCTGCCGCTGAAGACTCGGAGCACCGCCTAGTGAGTACAAGCCTCATGTGGTTTTTTACTTTTTTTTTTTTTTTTTTTTTTTAATAGTCATCCCTGCTGGGGCCCGCTTCCGCCGGATAAGAAGAGCGAGACAGAGCCTCCGGACGCTCCTTAGAGAGGCATCTCACCCCGCGACTCGGGCACGGGCGCGGCTCGGCACCGATCTCGCAGCCGGAAACGCACGCACACTCTCCGTTCAGGTCTGGGAAAGCTCGTCATCTCTATCGGCTAAGAGCCCCAGATGGAGCACCGATCGACGCCGCTGCGCTGGCCGTGCAGGGGTTCGTTGACGTCCGGCCGCGGGTCTATCGAGTCGATCCTCTAGCTCGCAAGACTGGGTAGCGCTCATAGTCTCCCGGCCGGAAGTTCTCGTCGCAAAGGCTATTGCTTTGAAGAACCTGGGCTCCCACCCGGAGCAGTGCGGTTGTACCTCCAAAGGCAAAACGACCCTTGCGATCACGGTCCCGAATGTTATTTCCTTCGGTCCCCGGCCCTGTCGTTACGGACCGATCCCTGATCCTGTAGGGAGGTCTGTTTGAGGGCGTCGCTGTCCCGGCACGCCTCCCCGGCGGCACCAGTCGTCTTCAGTCGTCCCGAATCTCCGCACGCTCAGGCTCCAGCCTCACGCCCGGCGCATGCTGCGACTTAGCCATCACGGACGAAGGTCATTCCAGTTGACTCCGGACCGCACTGGTGCGGGTCCGGTCAGATCCGGCACGTACAGCTCACGCACCGCTCCCGGCACCGGAGAGCCGTCGCATCAAGGGCGCTGGATCGCCTGTCGTTCGGCCCCTGGTGGCTCCTCGACAGGGTTCGCTCTTCACGGCTGCAGTGTGTACTGACTGAGGCTGCGTTCTTTCTGAGGTCCCAGAACATGTCCGCAGCAGTGGGCTTCTGCACACTGGGCTATCAGCAAGCCAGGGCCTAGCAATTCACCGCGCTCTGCTCAGAGCGTAGGTCTGAGGCTACTGTTCACCGCCCACCTCCCTGCAGAGACACGTCGCCCCCCGATGACTGACCCCGCAGTGCAGAGACAGCGTCTTTGAGCGCCCTGCATCATCTGCCAGGTCTTTCTCGTCATCCTCGGGTGAACGGTGGGGGATGACAACACAGTCCCCCCGCTAGACTCAGAAGGAATCTGAGCGAATTGCCAAACATGAGCATCCACTGAGGATCTCCGAGTTGCAGACCGTTGTACAATACTTCGGCAGATGCGCCACGTGTCGCCTACTCATAAAGCCAACAGCCAATTGCCACACATCCTGAATCACGGCTTCCGTTCCCCGCTGCTCGGGGGTGAGCGCAAATATATGTCCTCGAAGGATAACGAATATTGTATGTCACTCCGCCATGTTCCCTCGTCGTTCATTGTGAACAGAGGGACGGATGGGCAAGAAGCTCGGCCAAAGTCTAGAGAGGTGCGACGTATGACCTGCTCGGCCGTAAGGTCTACTCGCAGAGAGGTACAGCTGGGTTTGACAAACAAGCTGCCACGTACTCATAATACACTGAGAGGCGTGAATAATTTAAGGGCTTCTCCACGGAGTGGACAAGAGTTCATGCCTACTGGAGAAGCAGAAGGGTCCCACAGCACTTCGCTGCAGGTGTCTTGGAGCAGCAGACTCAGCGCCAGACTCCGCTCTGGAGTCCATATGCGCCGTCTCTGCTACAGTCTTGGCTTCATCCGGAACTCAGACACAATCAGGACTTCTGTGAGGCGGGCCTGTTTTCGAAAGACAGACCTCGCACAAAGTCTCAAAACAATAGAGTCATTATGCATGCCCTAGGATGCACACGCCAGTAACAGCGTGACGTTCAGACGGACAACGCGCAGACGTTCCCACAGGCAAGGCAAGACCTTGCCAGGAGACGCAACAGAATGAGGCGCAGAAATCTGGCAACCAAGGGGCAAATAAGTCCTCCAAGCCGTTCGTCGAAGCTCCTTTGAAGGTGCGGGGCTTACCGTTCTTGCCGTGGTCATCTCCTCCTTTCCAACGTCTCTCGTTTCTCCCGGCGTGGCGCCAGCTTACACAGATCGTTGGTCCATCGCACGCTGCGCTTGGATACCCCGCATTTGCTTCGTTCCGCCTCCGCCCCATTCTCGTCCTTTCAGGGCCCTTCAAAAATCTCTCCGAGTGAACGCCTCATCAAGGGACCGTAGAGGAGGTCCAGAGGACAGACGGCAGGGGTTCTACTCCCGTACTTTCTAATCCCAAGCCAAGGAGTTCGACCATCTCGACCTCCACGAATTCAACAGATACTACTACGTTGAAGTTCGCATAGGTTCTTGGACATATTCTTCCTGGATCCCGGAGATTGGTATGCCGCCTCGACATGCAGGACGCCTATTTCATATATACATTTCGCCCATCGAGTTCTTCGTTCATGTTGGAGCTGCCTATCAATTCAGGTCTGTCCGTTCGGACTCTCATGGCCTGAGAGTGTTCACCAAATGCATGGCGTAGTCGTCGCTTTCTCGTCACAGTCGGTCGTTTCCCTACCTGACGACTGGTAATCAGGGACTTCACAGGATCGAGTCCGGGAGCACGTCCAAGTGGTCGGCCCTTTCTCGGCCAGTCTTGGGCTGTTGCTCAATGCAGAGAAATCCACTCTATCTCTCAGAGGAACAGTTTATGGGGCGTTCTAGACTCTACATAGCCAGGGCGGCTTCCTTCGGCACGGTCCATACTGTCGCATATCGCAGCTCACAGTAGCCCTTGTCTCCTGCGCACTGCCTGACGCTGTTGGGCACACGACAAGCCTGCACTTTCGTAAGCGCACCCCGCACCCGCTCCGCCTGCATCCTGGTCATTCTCAGCTGTCTGACCAGGCGCATGTTGGACATGGTGGTCAGATCTCCCAGTCGTCCTCTTTCCATGTGGCTGATCAGTCGTGATATGTGCGGGGCTCATTCATCATCAGCCTCAGCCTCGCTGTCCCTGACGACGGATGCATCAGACTTGAGTGGGGCTCACCTAGGACCCTCACTCCAGGTGCTGGTCTCTCCGACTCGCCTCATACAAATCGGGAGTTGAGAGGCGTCCGCTTTGTCTCGCTTCCATCGTCAGTCAGGCGTGCTGTTTCAGTCTTTATCGACAACACAATGGCGTTATACTACGTGAAAGCAAGGCGGAACGAAATCTCCTCTTCTTTGTCAGGAAGATGATACTGTGGGACTTTGCATAGCCTCGGTTCATCTGATTCCTACTTGCCGGGCTCGTCGAATATACCGAGGCGGACCGCTCAGCACGGTCCTTACACTCACGAATGTCTTCGCCGACGTCGCCTGCTGTCTCCAACGGGGGGCATCCCACATGACTTTGCAAACGCAGGAACAGAGTGCCGATGTTCTGCTCTTCCAGGGCTGCGAGCCGGGCAATGGCAGACGCCTTTCTAATTCCCGCATACCATCTCTATGCGTTCCCGTTCCGTTAGTCCAAGGCTTTGAAGGAGCGCAGGGACGGGCGCTTGATTCTGATCGTCCGGCATGGCCCGTCAGCATGGTATCTCTACTGCTGCCTCGGTGTCGACCGGTTCCCTGCTCTTCTGACCTGATCACGCAGGACGCGCCTCTGTCACGGACCTAGTCTGCACATCTTCAGCAATGGTCTGGTGGCGTACCCGCTCCGATTACATGCTCTTCCCTGAGGCAGGTACTTCTGGAGTAGAAACTCTACAAGGGCGAATACTAGCCAAATGGAAACATTTTACTGTTAATCCTGGTGCGCGGGGAAGCGCTTCCACCCCACGATGTTCCATCCCAGTTGGTTTTAGATTACTTGGTCGCTCAAGGACAAGGCCTGCACTGTCCTCTCTCCGCGCTTCACTTAGCGCCATCTCCACCTTCCACCAGGAGTGACGGCGCCCTGTCTTCTCGCACCCAATGGTGTCTAGATTTCTCAAAGGCTGGAGCGCCTTTACCCCACAGGTCCGCCACCAGCCCCTTCTGGATTCACTGGTGTTGTCGCATCTCATGTCTCCCCGTTTGAGCCGCTGGCTACGTGTTCTCTCCTCTACTTGTCCTGGAAACGGCATTCCTGGGCGATCACTTCCGATCGGTGTGTATCAGAGCTGCGTGCCTCGTCGTAGATCCCCTATCGGTGTTCCATCAGGACAAGGTGCAACTGAGGCGCACCCGCATTTCTTCCAAGTCGTCTCGGCTTTCATGTCAACCAGGACATTTCTACTGTCTTCTTCCGAAACGCACTTGTCTCGCAAGGAGCAACAGTTCACTCTTAGCAGAGCGCTCGCCTTTTATATAGAGCGAACAACCATTCGTAAGTCCACCGTTTGGTCGCGTCGCTGAGCGAGTTAGAGGGTACCAGTCTCTCTGGATTCTCATGGGTGACTCTGTATACGGACCTGTCACGACTGGCCATCTCCTCGGACAGAGTACGCGCACTCTCCAGAGCCAGGGCTTTGTCGACGCATCTCTGCGGCTAGAGTACTATCACGGAGATTGAGGGCAGTGACCTGGTATGCCTTGTGTGATTTTGTAGCCCATTATGCCATGGTTCAGCAGTCACAGGGATGATGCGGTTCGCTCTGCTGTGTTATGTTCCACTGTGACTCTCACTCGACACCACGCCTAGGTAAGGCTTGGGAATCACCTATGGAATGATTGAGCAAGCATTCAGTAGTGAGAAGGACGATAAAGGGAGAAACCGGGACTTAGCCTTGTAATGTTGTTTTCGAGATGTGTTGCTCATTCCATCCCACCGCTCCTTCCCCTGTGGAGTTAGCCGGCAAGAAGGACTGAGGAGTGGGCGGCCAGGGGGGTATATATACCACCATGGCGGCCGCATCTAGGGGTGACCTGCCGGCGCGGTGGAGTTGCTAGGGTAAAAGTTCTTCGACGAAGTGCTCGCGCGGGCGCGTACATCTGAATGGATATGAGCAACACACTCGAAAACACAAAAGTTACAAAGTGGTACCGTGGTTTCGGGAGTGCTTCTATTCGTTCCTTTGGTTGAGACATACAGAAGTTAATTTTTTGGTTGGACTAGTGAAAGTCACATGCGGATGAAGCCTTATCTTGGTACGGCTCCTGGATTCGCTTCTGTGTATGTGTCTGGAGCTGGCAGGTATAATACTTGCTACTATCAGAGGGTTCAAGATTAATTTCATTATATTAGTAAGACTCTGACTCAATAATTTCTATCTTAACAGTGCGTCCCAAGACTGTCGGCACGTTTCCCTAGAGGGTGATTTTTTACCGGCGGGGCACACAGTGGGGCTGAGGGATTGCGGTAGGGCAGAAGCGACCCGTACGCAAGACTCGCCCCGCCCGAGCCCCCCCGCAGCTCGGCGCACCGCAACCTCGCACACTGGTCCTACGAATGGCCGCTCGCCTGCATTCTTACCTTTACTAGCCCAGACCCAGCCTCCGTTCTCTAGTACACGTCAGCTCTAGTTTCGCCCAGTCACCTTCAGCCAGTCAGCCTCTCGAGGAAGCTTGATAGAGCAGGAAAGGGGGGCGGGACTCCGGTAGGGAGCGGGAGGGACGGGGGGGCGACAGGAAACACATATATGAACGAAGAGACGACACTAGAGAGTCTCATGAAGCTAGACTAGTACTTAACAATTGTAATATGTTCAACATCTCACCAGAAGCTGCAGCTCTCTAGCATTCTACTTGAAATACTGAGGAATTAAATCGTATATCTCTGAGGATTTTGCCACAAGTCTGACTTTAGAGATTATTCTGTGCACTCAGTCCTTAAATATTTAAATATGATTGATATGGTTTGTTCCATAACTGCTGTTATGATAATTCTCAACAGTGCAGTAGAATTTCGTATTCAGCCATTATATGTTTTCACAATGTTACAAAATAGACATCACACCGATTGAAATGGAAACTAGCACCAACAAGTTGGCTGTTGCCAATACTTGTTAACTACTATGTACTATTCAGTAGCATATTACCTTCTAGACAAGAGCTTGACCCCATCGTAAAAGTTTTTTTCAGGGACCTAATGCCTTTGGGTGGGGCTGGACTTTTCATTGTACAGCTTCGGTGGCGCCTCAGATCTACTTATGTACGAAATGTTATCAATAAGCAGCATTAAAAATCTGATAGTTTCCTACGTTATAGGGATAGTTTATATAGATTTGGAAATGAATTATCCAGCGATTGATTTAATCAGCAAACAGTCTTCGTCAACGTTCTTCCTCTCTGCATGGTTCTTCCTGAAACGTGTTTTTTAAAAAACTGAGCAACATCCTATACTAGTTTGTTCAGTATACTCTTTTGCTGTCACTATTCTCTTGCGGTTCGTTGGGCTGTTTAGGGTGTGCATGTCTTTTAATGAATATTTTAATGTATGAACATGGCAATAGAAACAACCAAGAGGCGAGTATGATTCTTTCTAAGTATACTCATGAAGGTCAGTTTCATAAGTAAGAGTATAACAAATACATCATAGTCAAGAATGCTATAAATGGAGAACCCAAACTGAGGTGGGTGGTAAATTATTGAGAACAACATGGAGGAAGGGTCCATTTGTTGGTTGCTTCTTTTTCTTAGGTCTAAGGCAGAAGAGACCATTATCATTCACTCTGAGGCCAGGCCTAGCGGGCCAATGTCGAACAGTTCGCGGGAAGGCTTTGCAGATGCGGCACTTCTCCGAGACGTGTGATTCCCCCAGGCACTTTAAGCAGGCGTCGTGGGGATCACTGGTGGGCATCGGCTTTTTACAAACCGAGCACGCTTTGAATCCCGGTGAACCAGGCATCAGCCCGGCGCCGGGCGCGGGAGAGGGCTAGAGCCCCGAACCCGCTAACTATATATATACACAAGAACTATAACTACAACTATATTATACTAAGTAAACTATAACTAACTAACACTAGAACTGTAACGATGAATAAGAGAAGCTAGGGATGTGGAGGTCAGCTATGCCGCGCTCCACAGTTCCAACGACCGACACGGCGGTAAGAAGAAACTGAGGAGCGGGTGGGCCGGCAGGGGTATATATCACCCGCCATGGCGGCACCACTGTAGGGGGCGACCTGCCGGCCCGCTGGAGTTGCTAGGGTAAAAGTTCTCCGACGAACGTGCACGCGCGGCGCGTACATCTACTGGAATGGATATGAGCAAGCACTCGAAGAAGTAGTTGATGTTTTGACTAAGACCAGACAACCTTCCTGCAATATCAGAGTTTAAAAAAAGATGAAGAGCTCAGTCCTACTCCCAAGCACCACTATGCTTGAGGTTCTCTGTGCTAGAGCTCACAGTCGGCATAACAATTTGTGTGTCTTGCCTTCCCCTTTTTCAGCTAGATAAAGTCTAATGCTACAGTGAGATTTGTCAGAGTCCAAACGTTGCAGGTCTCTGCCTCCATACAGTACGCCATTTTTAAAACTACATTCTACAGCTACATTCTCAGGGCTTATGCAGTTATAGCTGAAAAAAAAACAAATGCAAACGATATGGTCGTCAGACTTTAGATATGTGCTATTTTTGAAGTGGAAAGATATCAAAAACATACCAGAAAGTAGGAATTGGGCTCATGGAGCTGTGCCCTCAATAAACAGATGTAACTGGTCTTTGCTGTTAAGTGTGCGCTGATCTACAAGGAATCTAACTTCTATAAATCAATCACTCGGGAAGGATTTTATGTCTGGGAAGGGGAAAGGAGGAAGAAATGGAATGTAAGCAGGGAAATAAAATGATTTGACACAACAGTGGCTCCAGAGTCCTGGCAGTGTGGATATGAAGAACGGAGTTGAACGTGGGAAGAGCCCATTATTCTTTCAATAGCGTCTGGGTGCTGCTAAATATGTGCTCACATACTTTCCTACTTGAAAAGCTTAAATCTATAATAGCCATTTGGTCTGGGAAAGTGGCACTCATTCAAATGCTAAACTGGGGACCTAGGAAGGAGACCTACCTGAGGAACAATATTTTTCAAGTGTTCTTAGAAGCAAAGATGGACAGAAAGAGCAGAAGCTTGGAGAAGTCTCATTCACAGGGGATTTTATCCATTCTGTCTGGTGCCTGCCCCTCAGGTGCCGTTCTCAGCACACATCCCTAACACATTCTATTGCATGAATGGAAAGAGCCCCTCTGCAAATAATCACACTTGCTGAAAGACCAGCCCTGCATAAATATCCTTAATAACAGTACATACAGAAATCAGCATTTTTTTCTATAGTCTCGTTGAAATTTATAGCACTGCTGGCCTTGGTTCTGTTATTACTGTTCTACCTGGCTGAGACTCAAAATCACAAACTGGGAAGTTGAGAAATATTTTCAGCAGTGCTATAGTTCATTAGACAAAAAACAAAAACCCAGTTCTATGAATGCCGCATTAATACATTGGGAAGGACTAATGCATATAATAGAAATCAAATCATAAAAATGTTGGCCTTGAAGGGACATTAAGAGATTATCTAGTCCAGGCTTCTAGGCTGAGGCAGGACCAAATAAGCCTAAATCATCCTGGCAGATGTTTGTCTAACCGGGTCTTAAAGACCTCCAGTGATGAGGATTTCACAATTTCCCTTGGAAGCCTGTTCCAGAGCTTAATTATCCTTATAGTTAGAAAGATTTCCTAACAGATAACCTAAATCTCCCTTGCTGCAGATTAAACCCATTACCTCTTGTCCTACCTTCAATAGACATGGAGAACCACTGATCACCATCCTCTTTATAACAGCCCTTAGCATAGCTGAATACTTATTAGGTCCTGTCGCCCCCCAGTCCATCTTCTTTGGCAAGACTAACTATGCCCAGTTTTAACCTTTCCTCAGCAGTCAGGTTTTCCAAATATTTTTTTTTCCATTTTTGTTGCCCTCCTCTGCACTCTTTGCAGTTCACACACATCTTTAAGTGTGATGCCCAAAACGGGACACAATACTCCTGCTGAGGCCTCACCAGTGCTGAGTAGGGCGGGGCCATTACCTCCCATGTCTTACATGCAACACTCCTGTTAATATATCCCTGAAAGATATTAGCCTTTTTCGGAACTGCATCGCATTATTGACTCATATTCAATTTGAGATCCACTATAATCCCTAGACTCTTTCCAACAGCACTGCTGTACTTGTGCATTTGAGATTTCCTTCCCCAGACTCATTGCATTTGTGCAGAGACTTCTAAGATGCCAAACAGATTGTCCCAGGGTTTTTCCTCTGTTTGCTCCTATGGCACTACTGTAATTTCCCATGTCTCCAGTAACATCTAGCCCTCTGTTAAGATCACCTTTTTCTTTTTCTTATGCCTTCCAGTGAGCTTTTGTTGCCTGACCCCTCTGAACCGAGTTTAACGCCCTCCTCACTAGCTTGGCGAGTTATCAAAAGATGCTCTTCCCTTTCTTGATCAGTACATCCCATCTTTTCCCAGCAGTCTCCTTCCCAGGACAGCATCCCAGGGTTGATGGAGCCAAAACCTTCCCACTGATACCATCTGTGCTGCCATGCATTAATCTCCAGAATGTGCATGTCCCCACCTGGGCCCTTATCCTCACCTAAGAGGATAGATGAGTACGTCACCTCTGCCCCGACTCCTTCACCCTCACTCCCAGACCCCCGTAGTCACTACTGATATGAGGGGGAGAGAAGTTAACATGTGATGCAAATACTTAAGGTCTCCAAACTGATATCTAATGCTATGACTTGGGGCTAGTAAGGCAAGGAAATTCAAAGGGGAGTCTGAAAGACAGAGTCCTTCACGCCTTTGTAAAGTTCACCAGCTGCTCAAAGAATTATATACAGGAAACAAGAGGATAAGTTCAACTGTAACTTAGGCTCTCCCTTGCTTTTTACTGATTTGTATCCAACCTCTGGAGTTAAGATCCATCAGCCAAAGTTTTAAACGTGAGAACCTAAAGTTAGGCTCCTAAATGCTTATTTAGGCAACTAAAAGTGGCCAGATTTTCAGACGTGCCAACTACCCAACAGTTCCCACTGATCTCAATTTAAGGACTTGGATTTTTTCCAGATGAAAGGATTTCAAGATGACCAGTCAGCAAAATACTACTAGATATTATTGCCCACGGTTTAAATATACGTAAATTATGTTTAATATGCAAAATAGTGGATGGCACAGTGCTCTGAATAGCCATTTAGAAGATCCAGTTTGTGATAACCTCTGGAATCCCAGGTAGGGAAGGGCACAATACAATAAAATACGTCAGACTGAGCCACTGGGGAAGAAGAGCCTTATATCACCTAAAAGCGATCTCTTGGACCATTTAAGAAGGGAATTTGCTACCTAAAAAGGAACTTCCATCTAAGCTTCCTAGCAGCATCAAGACAAATTAGAGAGGGGAAGTATCTAAAGTCAGGGAACGTGCAGGGAATTTTCTGGATGAAACAGAAATGCAAAGGACATACTGTCTTTAGAAAAAGATCTTTTATTTATTCCATCCACTGGAAGAACTCATGGGAAGCACGTCTTAGTAAGAGAAAATAAAATCTGTTATGCTCTTCATTTCCTGTGTAATGCCAGCACAATTCTGTTTTGGGAGAGTCCCACAATGGCTATTCAACAGGGCATGGAGAATTTTAGCCTGAGTGGAATCATTTAAAAAGATACATCATTACTGTAAGTAAAACAGAATGCTCACTTTGTAAGGGTCTTAGGCACATCTATCTAACTTTACACAAGCTAATTGTGTATTCTGATCCTTTCCATTATCGATTTTTATGATCTGAGTTTAGCACTAAGAACAAGTCATTCACAATCCAGAGCCCCAGTAGACAACACAGTAGGTGTAACAAATTGGAATTTGAAGGATTATGTAACAGTTTGTTCAATCAAATGGTTGCTAATTTTAACATGGGACCACTGTTCTGTACCCCTGCATTACACTCTATTTGAGATCTGGATGACTACGCTTAAGAAAGAGTTCTTTAAAGATCAAGATTTCTTAGTGTGAGATAGATGAATGGTGCTTTGCAAGAATTCCACAGGTATTTCCATCCTGCCAGCCGAAAACCCTTCTGTTATGCATGACATTAAGGAATTAAAAAAAAAAAAAAAAAAAGTACAGAATAGTAAGACAACCACAAGCATGAGCTCTGGCCAGGGTTGGGAGTCAGAACCTCAGCTCCAAGAAGAATTGAACCTTTTAACTTTTATAGAATTTTATATGCTTCATTTCACCCTTGCTTTGCTTTAAAACTAGGTGATTTTTTTTCTCCCCTGCATTCCTGCCTGCTTTGCGTCATGGAGTTCCATAATTCACTGATGAGTAACACATGTCTAACACGTGGCAGAGGAGAATCTGACAGCATTCAAACAGGCATAGATAACTCCTCTGACCTTTGATGTCCATCCCAATAGCACAATAATGCAGTTGTGCCTCTATTACCTACCGGTTATTTCAGGAACGTAGTCCACAAACTGAGATCCCTAAGATTTCAGCAGGCTGCTCTGCTGCACACCACCAAATATACTCTGTGCATCAAAATATAAGCCCAAAGAGAAAATGTTTAATAGTGCTGTGTCTTTTCTCAAAGTATTCATAGGAACAGCTGGTTTGATTAGAGTTAACATGCCATAAAAACAGCCAACAATGATGGGCATGCTTCCCACTGCCCCCATGACATACACTAACTCGTTCCATTACTAAAGACCCCAGACACAGTGATGAATATTTTAAAGTATCAAAAGTTCTCTTTAAAACAAACAAAATATTGATCAAGTTTTCAAGATCCAGGCCTCTGGTAGGGTAGTGATAGGAATTAGTGTATATATTGTCTAAGGGGATACGCTCACACAAAATATTGTATCACCAGGCACATGCCTTCTAAGATGTCCAAGCAACACAATAATTTCTTCCTCTTCTGGAAACTCTGAATAGTAAAACAGACTCTCAGGACAAGCGCTGGTCTAAAATCAAACCCTAACCCGCATGACATGGACAATTGACAGTCAATTCAGCACAAACTCAGTAACAATTAGAAACCAAATACCGAATCTCTCCTCTCCTTTTCTCATCTTGCAATTTTTGTAATGCCAGTAATAATCCTATAATAAAATGAAATTAATCTCACAACTTTTTTCTAGCTACATTCAATAAACGGTCTTGCAAATATTTCTAGATTTGATTCTCAAGTCCCAGAACGCTATTTTTCGGTTCGCAATTCAACTACCTTGAAGCGGGCATGCTCCTTTTTCCAGAAATAAAGGAAGGTTACGTTCCATATTCCTCTCAATCTTTTCCTCTCCCCCATGCCTGAATAGCAAAACATACCAACATCCATACCAATCATTAATGTAAACGGATTCCCCAAAACAGCGAGCTCAACACTCGGTAAACGGCTTTTGGAATATACCTGGGTTTGTTGGACAAGCACAAAACAAAAGAACACAGCACTGAAGAGAAAAATTACATCTTTCCCCAGTATTTTTATTTGGCTCCAGTACCTATTTAAGAACCATAAAAAAGTAATTCAGAAGTATGTCAGTGTGTGGAGTTGGAGACTATATCCATCCCCAATGTATTTTCAGCAAGGAGCAACTAAAGTTAAGCAAAGTTTAAAAGCATAATAACAATATAGACTTGTTGAAAAAAAATGAATGTCTTTCAGCTGATGGCAGTTATACTTAATGAACTGAGAAACTTATAATCAGGCAAGCAAGAGCTACATACAGTACCTTGAGAATGTCTGTCCCCTACCAGGGGCTGATACAGAAGCTAACCTGCCAATATCCTGTTGCTGAACTATTCAGCAAGATATTCATTTATAAAGCAATATGATTAAAGCCATATCATGCTTTTTAAAGTGTGGTTTTACTCTGAAAAGTTAGTATGTAAAAATCACAGCTTTTTATTCAATAGACCTGGTCCCCTGGTTTAATTTAGAGTCAGTTCTGCTTACTTTCCTGGCAAAAATGTAACTCCACTTTAACTGCTGTTAGCACTATGGAGCCAATGCAGCCCTGAGAAAGGGAGCAGGATTCTTTTCTGCTCATGCATCAGCAACAGGCTCATTAATAACTAAATTCGTATCAGAAAATGTTCATTTTCAGTGATGCATGAGCAGAAAGAACCCAGCTTGACTTTCAGATGTCAATTAAAAAATCTTACTTACAAACTGAACAAATCTAGAGACCCTGAAAAGACAAATATTGACTCGCACGTTGTTCTTAAAAAGTGACTTTTCAGAGCAGAACCACAACATTAAACATCTTTCCACAATGGTTTCCAATCCCTTACTGCTTGCAAAGAGAAGACAGACTTTTTTAAAGAAACTTTGAATGCTGAAGCCTTCCAGTTTTACCAACATATGTGAACAGTGACAAACTAATGTAAAATATTTTACCCAACGGGAGTCACTGCGTTTGTGTTTGTCACACACACACACACACACACACACCACCCTCCGTTCTCATGGCGTTACATCTGAGGATAAAAGGCAGATGAGTCAGTAACACCAAGCGTCATGGAGTATTTCAGAAGATAACTTTCTGACTGGAGTACGGCTGCACAGATCAGAAATATTCAGAAAGAAGGCAGGATCTTATGGCAATACAACAGAAATAATATGTACCAATGCTCTTTCTGAACTCCCATTAGGCACCTGGCACGATGTTGACTTTTTCCTATTAGAAGATCCGTAAAGTGAGGCTATTTCATTAATCTGTATCTTCAAAGCGTGAGGGGGAAGGGAAGAAAAAAATTCTCCAACTCTACCCACTCCCCCCTGCTTTTTTGTATTTAAAAAAAAAAAAAAAAAAAGATCTTAAAAACAAGTCTGCAGTGCTACTTCAGAGTTATTCCCATAATTACTACATACATTGATATATGAGGGATTCTTTTCTGTCGAAGCACATGAGGTAATGAGTAGCTGAGATTGTCCTGGTGATTTATTAGCATATCCTCTAGGAGAAGCACAACACCTGCGTTTACACAGATGGAACACCCACGAAGACGGATGGTTTATTAGGGACAACTCACTCTGAAACATCCCATGGTATCTTAAAAGGAAATGCTCCAAATTTAGACCTGCTCCAACAGGTGTCTTTTACTATCTTACTTGTGACCATAAATGTCTAAGGTGGAGAAAACAAATGCTTCAGCCTCCTCTTTCAAGGGGGGTGAGCGGGGAAACCCATGGAATTCTCATTATTTTCTCAGTCTTATGGCCTGCCAAGCCCCAAGTCAGAGAGATGTAACTGGGGAATTCAAGCTTCAGGGATGAGCATGCTGCCTTCATTTCTTTCTCTAAAGGACCCCAGTTTGGCTCAGAAGTTTCTCCAAGGCATTTTCTTTGGTCTTATGCCTCATTTCTCAGCCATTTACCACAATTCACCTAAAGAAGAGCCCACAGTTTATTCATAAATTTTCTATAAAGCCCCTATTACCCAAGCAGGAAATCTCTTCCTTGAACATTCCTTCCCTAACAGCATTGCTCTCTCTAGGTGCTCTCAACAAATTTGCTTACCTGCCCCCTCCTGATGTTTTGTTACATATCTACAAATGGGGCTGAACGTGGATATCTGACCCTGCTGCGTCTGTTACAATATGTACTCCTGGGGGAATTCTGGGCCACTGCGCACGTGCAGAATGTGTGTCTCCTGCAGATTTCTTCAGTTCCCTACAGAAAAATGACTTTCTGATGGGGAAGCAAAGGGAAGCCACCACAGTGGTCATGCAGCCCTCCCCAGTACTATGTTTCAGGTGCCCAGGGCAGCCGGCAGAGAAGTAAATCACTGTGTGGCAGGGGGTGGGACTGGGGAAGACCTGGCTGGTGGCTCCTACCCTGCGCCAAGCTCAGCTGCTAGTCCCAGCTGGGCTGGGAGGGACAGGACTTCCTCTTCCCCTGCACGGCATCTGGGACCCATGTCAGACCCACCCCCAGATTTCTCCCACAGCTGTAGGAAGCTCTGCAAACTCCCTCACTCCCCAAGTCCTGCACCCATCTCTCCTCAGCTGCAGGGGAAGGGATCACTGTGCAGGGAGTTGCTTCCCCACCCGCCCAACCCTCATGCATCCAGACCCCCCTGGGTGAGCCTCACACTGTCCCCCCACACTCAGAACCCCCTCGATGAGCCCCACTCCCCGTGCAGCTGGACTTCCCCAGTAAGCCACCTTCACCTGGATCCCCACCCCACTGAGCCCCAACCACCTGCACCTGGATCCCCACCTGACTAAGCCCTACCCTCCCAACATCTGGACCCCCTCCACTGTGCTCCCTACACCCAGACCCCCTACTGAGTTCTATCCCCCTCCTGTGCCCCAACCACCTTCACCTGGGCCCCCCAGCAGAGTCCCATTATCGTTGCACCCAGAGCCATCCAACAAGCCCCTGGGCATCCAGATACTCTCGACCCAGATCCCCCACTGAGCTTCCCACACCCAGATTGCCCCACGCAAAACCCTCTCAACCCACACCTGGATCCCCCCCGCGACACACAAAGCCCCTCCACACTTGGATCCTGCCTTGTTGAGCTTGCTTGCCCACACCTGGTGCACCTGGCACAGAGGGGCAGGGCTCTGGGGTGTTTCTGGGACAGGCTGGGTCCTTGCACTGTGTCAGAGGCGGGTAAAGCCTCACTACTGAGTCTCTGTCACCGGGGGGGGGGGGGGGCGTACACGCGCATCTCACTACAGCGCAGATCAGCGTGTCTCACTACGTGCGCGAGACAC
>NC_133775.1:3535954-3563671 GCF_003597395.2 Chelonoidis abingdonii
TTCTGTCATCTGCCACCACTGAGAACAGCCGAGCTCCATCCTCATTGGAACCTCCCTTCAGGTAGCTGAAGGTTACTATCAAATCCCCCCCACTCTTCTCTTCTGCAGACTAAACAGGCCCAGTTCCCTCAGCCTCTTCTCATAAGTCATGTGCTCCAGCCCCTTGATCATTTTTGTTGCCTTCCGCTGGACTCTCTCCAATTTTTCTAGTGGGGGGCCCAAAACTGGATACAGTACTCCAGATGAGGCCTCATCAATGTCGAACAGAGGGGAATAATCACTTCCCTCGATCTGCTGGCAATGCCCCTATTAATGCAGCCCAATACGCCGTTAGCTTTCTTAGCAACAAAGGCACACTGCTGACTCATATCCAGCTTCTCGTCCACTGTAATCCCCAGATTCCGCTTTACGATGATGTTTAAAAAAGAGGCTTCAAAGGTTATTTAAATGTTTTGCTTGTTTCTCACCTGAAAAATTCAGGTCTTGAGCAAGTTAGTTTCAGAGCAGGTTTAGACAACACAGTGATTAACCTGCCATTGGCTGCCAGCATTTTGTCTCTGAGAGCGCTCCTTCAATGGCTACCCCCATGGAAGCACACCACTGGGAAATTTTAAGGAAAAGACTTCTCCTACGCTACACTATTTGACTTAAAATTTCCCCAAGAAGGAAGCGGTTCTCAAACTCTTTTTTTGTCAACAGACCCCTTTTCAAATGCAGTGTTAATCACTGACTCCCAACTGAGAAACTGAAGGACAAAGGTATACGTGTACTTCATATAAACATGTACTGTTAGTAATGCTTTAAGAAAAAGAGAAGAGTACTCAGATGTCAGTCAGAGGAGTGGGCCTGCTTCTCACTGCAGAATCTATCGCTGGTGTGATTGTTGCCATTTTGAGGACTCTCCGTTCAATCTCTAAGGACCCCAGTTTGAGAACCATTGCACAAGGATACACAAAACACTAATGACCACTCTGAGTAGTGTAGACGACAACACAGCGGTGCTGGTGATTCAATAAGCGGTGCTGCCTTCTCTGAATCAGTCAGGCCTCAATGTGGTGCTCCAGAATGCCACACCGCTGCAAGTGTCACCTACAGGGTGAGGCGTGAAACCAAGGTCTTGGCCACTTGTGCATTCCAAGAAGCAAACTCCACATATACTCTCAACTACCTTAAGCGGAGTGCTGTGAAGCTTAAAATAGGGTTTTCTCCAAAATATGATGTACAAATGGTCTTCTCTTAGCAAATCTTCTCCCTGCACACTTGCAGAATCCCATGTGGTGACCTGAACGACAAAAGTAAGTTTTTACTGATTTTTTCTGCCTGCATAACTAACACAGGCAAGAGGGAGAGAACTGCAGAGGCCATCCCAGCTTGTACATCATCAATACTACTATTAATTAAGTTCCAAACTACTGAAGGCAATGGAGTTGAGTGGGTATCCCTGAGGTCTGCAGGATGAACACTGAGTAAGTCTCATGCTGGAAGCTAAATTAAGTGAGGTAACAGGAGTGAAAATCCACTGGTGAGATAAATCCATAAAAATCAATCGTAAGTCAACTAAAATCACATATGTTGCAGCAACTGCTAATCTGTCATACCATAGCCACCTGTAAATGCAATGACAAAACACACCTAGAAAAGCCTCCAACAACAATAGTTGCAGTATTCTTTACTAGCTTCACAGAGAATGACTAGTGTTGGTTCTCTAATAATCACAGTCACAGAACACAACTCTAACAGCAAGCACGTCAATCGGGAACCAGTTGTAACAATTCTGTGGCCGCTTTGGATATCAATGAGACAAATTTTTCATTTACATCAACGGCTCTATCCAGGGGTGAAAGTAACTTAAAGGACTTACTGGTACTCCAGAGTCCTGCGGAGGGGGAGGGGCTCAAGCGGAAGAGGCGTGGCCTCTATAAGAAGAGATGGGGCCTTTAAATCCTGGACCTTTTAAATCAGGATTTACAGGACTCAGGGATTCGGCTGAAGCTAGGAGCCAGGCCCTTTACATTAACCCCAGAGCTACCAGCTGCAGAGGCGGCTGGGAGCCCTGAGGTTTGGGCAGGGGTGAAAGTAATTTACATTTCTTACCCATATGGTCCAATCACAAGCAACCCACCCACCTCTCCTACATACTCCATGGATCCCTCCCTTTGCATTACATAGATAGAGAAAATAAAGCTACTGTTACTACTACCAGTACTGCCTGTAATAAAACTTTACTATTGGAATAAGCCTGAAAAAGTGAAAACTCACTGTCACATTTTTTTCTGTCTTCCTTCCTCCTCCTCCAGCCAGGCTGCCGATGGCAGGCTCTGTGCTTTTTCCCTGCATGGCACTCAGCAGCTGCTGCAGAGGCTTCCCTCTAGCTTGCAGCAGGGAGACTGCCTCCTGCATAAGAACAGTTTAATCTCAGTTGCTCCCTGATGGTTCAGCCCCCAGGGTTAAGAGAGGTTTCTGGCATCTTTGTTAATTTAACTCCCTGTTGTTGGGGGGAGGGGGAGAACTGTGTGTGACCATGGCAGGGGCAGTTCTTTTCTGCCCCCTGGATGAGGGGATTTCTAATACTACTAAAATACAATAGTAGAGGCCGGTTGCTGGAGTCGGGGCAGTCGGCGGCAGGCTGCAGCTGCATTGTTTGTGACACATTCAGACACATACATACTGTATGTATGTGTATGTGTCTGAATGTGTCACAAACAATGCAGCTGCAGCCTGCCACCGACCAGCAGTGACCCCAGCAACCAGCCCCTGTGGGCTGCTGCCTGCAGAGAGCCAGCAAGTGGGCTGGATCTGCCAAGGAGTAAGTAACAAAGGCAAAAACCACAGCCAGCCAGCCAGGAAGGGAGCCCAGGGCAGGAGAAGGAGAGGACGGGAAAAATCAGGGGTGAATGAAGGACAACTGGAATAGCCTTCATGAAATATACAAGATATTTAAAGAAAGTTTTATCAATTTCAGCATCTGCACTCTGCAGGCAGGACAAAACAAAGAGAGACCTGAGATTGCACCTGCTGTCCTAAGGACATTTCAGGTGTTTAAATCAATACAGAAAGAGGGTGGATTGGAATGAAAATTACTATTTCTTTCAAAGGAGGCACAATAATTTCACTGAATATTCAGTTTTCCCCTCCAATCCCTTTGTGGTTTTGTCTATGGGGGCTATTTGCTTTCCCTGTAAATCTTTAGTTGCTTTAGCAAAATTGCTTTGCTCAAAAAAAACCCTAATCATCATGACATCTTTCCACCATGTTCTCTGTGTTTTTTGTGGTGTTTTTTTAAAACAGTAACATTTCAAAGAGGATCTGCAAGCAGTTTGGACATCACAACCACGATCCTCTGCTGGGGAGGGAATGGGATAGATTTGAACTTGGAAATGGTTCCTGATTTTGATTGTGTTTAGGAGAACCCCTCATCCTGGGGGCAGAAAAGAACTGCCCCTGCCATGGTGTCACACACCCAACAACAACTGGGAGTGAAATTAACAAGGATGCCAGAAACGGCTCCTAACTCTAGGCACTGAACTGCACAGGGAACAGCTGAGTTTAAACTGTTCTTTTGCAGGCAGCAATAGCAGGCATCTCAGTCAGTCTACTGCAAGCTAGAGCCTAGAGGAAAACCCCTGCTGGGGGGAATGGTGAGGAATTCAGAGCCTTGTCTGCAGCCTGGCTGGAGGAGAGGGAGGCAGGGAGATGAGAAACCAATGTGACAGTGAGTTTTCCCCTTCTACCTGCTTTTATTAGCTCAGGATTTAAGCTGTGCAGCCAAATGCTTGTACTTGTTGTGTATATTAGTAGGGGAGATCCCCTCATCCGCGGGGGCAGACAGGGACTGCCCCTGCCATGGTCAAACGCACCCTCCCCTCGACCTCCTTCCCCCAGCTACTGTGAGCGAAATTAACAAGGAGGCCAGAAACCTAGCCCTGGGGGCTGAACCATCAGGGAACAGCTGAGTTTAAACTATTCTTACGCAGGGAGCAGGCTTCTCTTTCCCTCCCTCAGTCAGTCTCGTTTTCTCAGGGGTCCTCTGTACCAGAGCGTACCAGCTTACTTTCACCTCTGGCTCTATCACAAATATAAAGTATTGAATTTGAACAACATCTGAATTTAGCCACCTTGGCTTTTCTTAAAAACCACATGGCTCTTTCACTTATCCTTTTCTCCTTCTCTGCTCTTTTTCATGATAATCCTTCTGTTCTTGCCGAACAAGGACACCGGCCAGTTGTAGGTGCAAAATACTTCTCACTGAAAAATAACCCTGTGCTTTCATTGTCATTTGTGGGAGCTACCTATCATGCATCAGGAAAAGTTCCTTCCCCCATCCTCTCCTTAACCCAGTTTCATCTTTCTCCATCAATCCTATCCCCAATATTTTTCTCCACTCCAAGCTAAATTTCCATTAAAAGGACCGCAGAGGGCTTACTTCTGAAGGAGGGATCTCTTAATGACAAGTTCTTCATCCAAGTCAGCTTCATTAGCCATGAAGAGCAACCGCTTTCCTGTGTCATCCACTCCAATGAAGTCACGCTGCTCCACTGAAGTAGAAAATCAAACAACCATTTTACAGTCTTATCTTAATGGAATCTGGAAACAAGAAGGATTGGTCAAATTGCCCTGGACTTCAAAACACAAACATAAGCAGAGATTAACCCATCAAGCCAAAGAACCTGTATTAATGTTCTACGACATACATTTATTTCATCCTTTCAACCAGGGTAGCCAAAATGCGGCTCATGACGTTCTAAAACATGGCCCCTGAAACCACCCATATCTTTATATGAAGATGCCAACTGTAGAGACAGCAGGTCCCAGCATGCAATACTCCATCTTGATTGAGCTCATGCTACTTCTCTTCCCTTTCTTTACTACTACTTCAATTTGCACTAAAAAGAATCCATGATAATTAATAGCTCATCCGAGCCAGTTCCTCCTCCTTCACCATAAATCACTCCTTTTCTCATGTCGCAATTAGCTGGTGAGGAGAGGATTACAGATTTCAGACAAGACTTTGCAACTACTATCCTGTTTTCATAAACGTCTTGTTAGTAACAAACATCTAGGCTACACGCACACACAGCTCCAGACTCCTAATACTTGGATGCCCCAGGACACGTATTGGTTTAAAAAGGGCACCCACCCAAAGGGTGTCTATTATGTCAATCTTGCTCTAGAGTAATGCTACTGAAATCAATGGCAATACACTAGGAGTGAGTTTGGCCTAATGGTCTAGAGTAATTTCTTTTCGAATAGTCTGCCCCGAGCATTGCACACAGTGAGGGCAGAACTCCATTCTCACAAATATCTCTGGATACGGGTCAAACCATCTCTAGAGTAAAGAGCTCAGGAGAGCTGGGGGAAAGCAATTGAAAGGTGATTTCACTTTGCAATGAATACGGAATGCAATACAACTTTGGTGGTATCCACAAGCTGTTCCCTTACCCTGAAGCTGAAAGCACAGGAATATCTCAATGGCACAATTCTGACGCAAACTTTTCTTTTTCTTCCCAGAGATAGTATATTTGGTCAAATGCTGGCATATGCTTACCCTCCCCAATTCCTAAAACTCACACCAACCTTGTGTGAGAAATGAATGCCTTGGGAGAAATAATTTCCTTACAGTCTTCTTTTTTCCAGCCAAACTGCATTTTAACTCCACTTTTCCTCCTTTGCTTGCTTTCTATTTGCATCTTAATAGCTGCCATAGTAACAGCCACCACAAAATAAGGTCAAAACTATGTAGCTGTTGAAAGCTTCCCCACTGGCAGCCTTTGATCCCAATGGTCAAGCTAGCTCCCTTTAGAAGCTTCCCCTCGAATTAATTATATAGCTAAGGAGCACAAAAATAGGCCCTGAACACATAACAATGTGAAAAATTAAAGCACAATTAGGATCAAGCTAACCAACTCACAAAATTCTTGAGAGCAGTGGCTCTATTCATTCTAGGCAGTAAATCAAGCTACAAGCCATGGTCCTAATTCTAAGCAGAGATAAACAAATGCCTGCTGCACCTAACCCTTTGAAATCCTTGCCTGCGCCTACATACAGAATAGCGACAGGTTTCTCAGTAAGGGTATCCTGCTTCTTAAATTAAACTCAGGTCCTAAGCCACCGTCGAGTCTACTGTATCTTTATATCTGTACAGCAAAGAGCCTGTCTACAATAAAAAACACAACCATGATTAAAACAGGACTGTGCAATACGGTTGTGGCCAAACAGGTTTTTCTCTTCCCTGTGTGGATAGGGAAAAAAAGGCATAAATATGTTAGTGAACTGTTTTACCCCTAGAAGAAACCTAGATAAAAATGTGCTCTTCCATGCACAAGCAAGAGAGATGGTTATTTCTGTGCTGAGACCAGGCAAAATGTATCATCAAACCCTGTAGTGTAAAAGGACAGTTCTGAAATGCACTGACATTAACAGGCTGGGTGCAGGCAGATAACTAGTTTAATTAGTCCCTGAGGGAATGGAAGGGAAAAAGGGAGAATGTCCAGGAATGGTAACTTAAAAGATGACACACAAAGGGGAAAAAAATGGACTTGTACCCTGGTCTGTATTTTGATGTCGGGTAAAGATGGCTTGAAAGATTCTTCTTCGAGTGCTTGCTCATATCCATTCCAGTTAGGTGTGCGCACCGCGCGCGCACGCTCGTCGGAAGATTTTTACCCTAGCAACTCCAGCGGGCCGGCAGGTCACGCCCTAGAGTGGCGCCGCCATGGCGCCTGATATAGACCCCTGCCGGCCTGTCCGCTCCTCAGTTCCTTCTTACCGTGTCAGTCGTTGGAACTGTGGAGCGCGGCATAGCTGTCCTCCACATCCCTAGCTTCTCCTTGTTCATTGTTCTACTAGTTATATTTAGTTATAGTTATAGAGTATAGAATATTAGTTTTATAGTTGTTATTTACTTGTTGTATATAGTTAGCGGTTGGGCTCTAGCCCTCCCCCGCACCCGGCGCCGGGCTCATGCCCGGTTCGCCGGGGTTCAAACCGTGCTCGGCCTGCAAAAGGCCGATGCCCACGAGCGATCCCCACGACTCCTGCCTAAAGTGCCTCGGGGAATCGCATATTTCCAAAAAGTGCCGCATTTGCAAGGCCTTTAAGCAAAGGACCAAAAAGGAGAGAGACCAGCGCTTAAAGACTCTCCTCATGGAAGCGGCGCTTAACCCTCCGTCCTCGGCACCGAGTGCCGACTCCACTTTGGCACCGGACTGCGCCGGGCCCAGGAAAACGCCTCGGCACCGACCTTCCCTGGCACCGGGTCCCGACAAAAAGACCTTCGGCGTCCTCCACTCCGGCCAAGCAGACTCGAACGGAGCGCCCGGCACCGATTCCTGCAGTGGCACCGATACCAGGGATTCCGTTGACTCCAGGCCCAGGAGGTCCGTCGAGTCCGGCCCCTCACAGCTCCCCAATAAGATCCAGGGTCGAGCTAATGGTCCCATCAACGCCTGAGACGTTCTCCTCGGCTAGGGACCTTATAGCATTAACCAAGTCTGCGCTGCCTCAACCCCCGGTGCCTCCGGTGCGGGTTCTACAATCTAAGGGCAAGCCAGTGGCCATGCGAGCGCCGTCTCTGGATTCGCCAAGCCGGCACCGATCCCCATTGCGGTCCCGACACCGTTCCCGGTCCCGTGGGAGAGCTCGATCAAGGCGCTGCTCGCAGTCCCAGCACCGCTCACCGCGGCGGTACTGGTCGTACTCGCAGCGCAGGTCTTTCTCACGCCGGTCCCGATACTCCCGGCACCACTCCGGCTCGAGCCATCGCTACCGGCACCGAGATTCGAGAAGCCGCTCCGTCGGCGTTCCAGATCCAGGTCGACCTCCCAGCATCGAGCTGGTGGCAGGTCCCGGTCTCGATCGCGGCGCCATTATAACTCCCGGCACCGATCTCCGGCACCGAGGAGGTCTCCACCATCTGGAGTGAGGGACCCATATCCGTCCTGTTCGGCTCCTCCCTGGCCGTCCCACCAGCCGTCGGTCTCCTCGCAAGCAGACAGCACGTACGCCCTGGACACCGACAGGCCTGCTGCTCTATTCCACGAACCCCTACCTCAGGAACGTGGACCACAGCAGTGCGGATTCTGGACTCCCTGGGCGTACCACCAAGCCCAGGGCCCTCAACAGATTCCCCTGCGTTCAACTGTCTCCGAACACAGCGCTCCGGAGGCCACATCGTCCCATCCTCCCCCTTCCCCTACAGAGGAGAGGTTGTCTCAGCCTCAGGACCCTGAACTCCCTCCTGAGTCGGACGCAGTGCTCCAGGCAGAGCCTCCTGCAGATCCACTCCTGCCGGGTCTCTCCTCATCATCCTCCCCGGATGAAGCAGTGGCTGGAACAACATCCACCAGCCCCCCTCTGCTTGATCTCAGGGCGCATCAGGACCTCCTCAGGCACGTGGCGCAGAACAATGAACTTACAGGCTGAGGAGGAGATCTCAGAAACTGAGGATCCGGTAGTGAGCATACTGTCTGCCGACGCACCCACTCGAGTCGCCCTTCCTTTCATCCGGACCATTCAAGCCAATGCCACGACCATCTGGCAGTCTCCGGCATCCGTTCTCCCCGCTGCACGCAGAGTGGAACGCAAGTACATGGTGCCCTCGAAGGGCTACGAATATCTATATGTCCATCCACCCCCGTGTTCCCTCGTCGTCCAATCCGTAAACAAGAGGGAACACCATGGTCAGCAGGCCCCGGCCCCAAAGTCTAAGGAAGGGAGGCGCATGGACCTGCTCAGCCGAAAGGTCTATTCTGCGGGCACCCTCCAGCTTTGGGTATCCAATCAACAGGCTCTCCTTAGCCGCTACATGTACAACACCTGGGCGGCGGCAGACAAATTCAAGGAGCTGCTTCCGCAGGATGCGCATCAGGAATTCTCTGTGATCCTTGAGGAGGGCAAGAAGGTCGCGAGAACTTCCTTGCAGGCATCTTTGGACACCGCAGATTCGGCCGCCAGAACTCTAGCCTCTGGCGTTACCATGCGCCGCATTTCCTGGCTCCAGGTCTCTGGCCTTCCTCCGGAGCTCCAGTATACCATCCAGGATCTCCTGTTTGAGGGCCAGGGCCTGTTCTCGGACAAAACTGACCCTAGGCTGCAAAGCCTAAAAGACAATAGGGTCATTATGCGTTCACTGGGGATACATAACGGCTCCGTCACCGGCAATGCAAGACCCTTCTGGCCATCAGCAACAACACCGGTCTTAACCAACCCAGGCAGAGCAAGACTTCGCCAGATGGCGAAAAAAAAAAAAAAAAAAAAAAAAAAAAAAAAATAGACCATGCCGACATAGACAATCGGCAAATTATAACCAAGGAGGACAAAACGCAGAGCTCCTCCAAGCCTTCTACCGGCTGAACCTATGCGTTTTGAAGGTGCGCCCGGAGGGCGCTGTACAGTTTCTCTCACGAGATGCCGTCCCTCCACCTTTTCACCGTCTTCGTTTTTTCTCCTGCGTGGTTCCCTCACCGCTAACATCGGATACGCTGGGTGCTTATGCACGTTGGACACTTGATACACAAGCAACTCCTCCTCCAGTAAAATTATCTTTGTAAATTTTAAAAATGAAATGGGTAAATGGTGTTTTTAGCTATAGGCACTGGGAATACCCTCCCAGAAACTAAGTATTACAAGTAGAAATTAAAATCCTTTCCAGAAAAACACAAATTTGAAACTCCTTCAGCCGAAATGCACATTTGCAGAATTAAAAAAAAAACAAACATAAGCCATACGCTCGCTAATCTATTTAGTACTCACTATTTGGAATCTATAAGAACCTGTATCAAGGAGATTGAGAGAAACCTGGTTGCTCATCTGGTTCCCTCTGAGCCCCAGAGTGTACAACCACCAAAAACTAACAGCAGCACAGCAGTGATAGAAACTCCTCCGGATCAGATTTGAAAGCATTCTGTCGCCTGATTGGTCCTCTGGTAGGGACAGTAGGTTACTATACTTGTTAAGCTCCGCTTTACAGTCAAAGAGATATAAGGTACCGTTGTGCTATTAGACTTTTCTTATCTGTTTATGAGCACCTTCCCAGATTCCGCCGGCCTCACGGCCGGCCCAGCCACCTGGACTAGAACCTGGTTCTGGCCAAACTCATGTCCGCTCACCGTCCATTCGAACGCACTGGCAACTTGCTCCATTCTCTATCTCTTCCTGGAAGACCACTTTCCTGGTGGCCATCACCACTCCGCAAGATGGGGTGTGAGCTCCGGGCCCTCACGGGGGATCCGCGCTATTACGTTTTCCACAGGGAACAAGTAAAGCTGGGACTGCACCCTGCCTTTCTCACCAAGATGGTCTCAGCCTTATCCGTCAACCAGGAAGATCTTCTATCTGTCTTCTTCCCGGAATCCCCATTCATCTCGCAGGGAGCAAACAGCTACACCTCATATGGACATGACCCGTAGGGCGCTCGCCTTTATATAGAGGCGAACCAAGCCGTTTCCTGCAAAAACCCCAACTCTTTTGGCGTACGCAGAACCGTGTACAGGGTGTCCCCGTCTCATTCGAGATCTCCTGCGTGGGTGACGTCCTGCATCGGGTCTGGTTTGATTGCCCAGGCGGCCCTCAGGCACGTGACTCCCCTCTACCAGGGCTTCAAAGCTTCATTGGTGGCTTTCCTTGCCCACCGGTGCCCATCCAGGAAATCTGTTTCAGGGCAGCGACCTGGTCCTCCATCCATTACCTTCGCTTCCCACTATGCCTGGTCCAGCAGTCCAAGAGATGACGACAGCCGTCGCTCTTGCTGTGCTCACATGAGACTCTCACTCCGAGCGCCCCGCCTAGGAAGGCTTGGGGAATCAACCTACTGGAATGGATAATGAGCAACCACTCGAAGAGAAAACCAGTTACTCCCTTGTACTGTTGTTCTTCGAGATGTGTTGCTCATATCCATTCCACACCCGCCCTCCTTCCCCACTGTCGGAGTAGCCGGCAAGAAGGAACTGAGGAGCGGACGGTCCGGCAGGGGTATATATCAGGCGCCATGGTGGCGCCACTCTAGGGGGCGACCTGCCGGCCTGCCGGAGTTGCTAGGGTAAAAATCTTCTGACGAGCGCGCACACCTAACTGGAATGGATATGAGCAACACATCTCGAAGAACAACAGCTACAAAGGTGAGTAACCGTCTTTTTCTGTCCCAATAAAAAATAGTTCTACCTGGGGTATGTCTACATTACCCACATTACAGCTCGGCCACGGCAGCGCTGTGACATGGGCAGTGTAGTCATGCTTTATCGCCGGGGGAGAGCTCTCACGGCGATGATGAAAAAAACAAAAAACCCAGTGAGCGGTGGTAGCTTTATCATCGGCAGGGCAGCTCCCAACGATAAAGCACTGTCTATAATGGCACTCTTCAGCGCTAAAACTTTTGTCGCTTAGGGGGATGGTTTTTTCACACCTCTGAATGACAAAAGTTTTAGCGCTGAAAGTGGCAGTGTAGACACAGCCTTAGTTAGAAATCCAGGCTCTGTCTACCTTGGGGACTTTGAAGAGTGGAGAAATGATGACATCACCAGAGAGTGAGGCTGAGCAATTCAGGGGAGGAATTGTTAGTCAAATTTCTAAATCTTTGTTTTTAAACAAACCTATTTAACTCCAATGCCTAACTGACATATGGGGAAAATGTCTTTAAAAATTCAGAACTCCTGCCCCTTTTTGATTTAGGTGAGAGAACTCAGATGACACATCCATCATGAGGTCGTTCCACAACCATACCAATGATCCTCAGTGACATTCCTAAGATCTTTAAGGTAAGAAAAATGAGCAGGAAAGAACCACACCCTCACAATCCTTTCAGACTTTCTTTATACATACAAAGATAAACAATCCTTTGCCTGGGACTGTCTGGGGGAGGACAATGGGTCTGGGACACAGAGCCAAGGATGGGAAGAGACAGAATTGACAGTAGATGCCAGGACAGGTTTAAGGCACATATTTTGGGTCTAGCCTGGATGTTTGAACTTCTCATACTGACAGACAGTCTCAAAAAAATCATGGCGGGCACATTTGACATGTATGCCTCGGTCTTTGCCTCAATGCCCAGAGATAAGAATATACTGGCTTAGCACCCTAATATTGGGGTTCATTCTTCGTACATTCTCTGCCTATCTGGGTTACCATCACTCCCCAGGGTCCTACTATGTTTGCATTGCTTCTTGTGACTATGTTCCACAGGTGTTATGGGCAGAAGAGACCGTTGTGATCACTAGCCTGACCTCCTACATAAGAAGCCAAAGAACTTCACCCAGCACTTGCTGCAGTGACCTCATAACTTGTAATTGAGCTACAGCCTACATTTTAAACAGGCATCAAGGTGCACAAGAATTATTAAAGGAGGTCAGTGTTTTAGCCTCTATAACTAACACCTCTGTTTAAAGCTGACCGTGACACTGTACCCCATAATGCTTTATGGGAATATAACATAACTGGAATAAGTATTGTGCTGCCTGTGCCATGTAACATATCTCTGTACAGGTTATGGTCTACTATATCTCTTCATTCTATTTGTACACATATATCATTTTGTACTTGAGGTTAAGAATATTGGCTGTACACCTACTTGATTTCTAAGAAAGCTTTGTGAGGCATTTGGTCAGATTCTTTAGGAAGGAATTTGCAAGGTTAAGTACCCGAGCAGGAAGCACTTGGGGAACAATGTATTTTGGAATGCTCCAATCCACATAAGAAGTCTTCCTGGAGACATACAAGATACCATGTGGACAATGGCTTCTGCCTGTAAAGACTGAGAGTCATGCATGGACATGTGATTTGCCCAGGTGATTCCAGAATCCATCTTGCATAGGAGTGAGGAGGGGGTCTCCATCCACAAGAGAGAGTCTATTTAAACCCCTGGGAGACCCCTCCATTTGGTCTTCAGCTGGCTAAAGTGGGAGCCTCTCCCCCTCACCCCCACCCCATACTTGAAAGAAACTGGAACAAAGGACAGTAATTACAGGAGGAGGTGAGAGTAATTGCTGGACCCAGGCTAAAAGGAGATTAGTCTGTAAAAGGGAGCATTCTGGAACTGGTGAGGATCTTTTCTGTATTCAGTTTGATTACACATAGATTTGCGCATTTTATTTTATTTTATTTTGCGTGGTGACTTACTTTGTTCTGTCTGTTACTACTTGGAACCACTTACATCCTACGTTCTATATTTAATAAATCACTTTTTACTTATTAATTAACTCAGAGTATGTGTTAATACCTGGGGGAGCAAACAACTGTGCATCTCTATCAGTGTTATAGAAGGCAAACAATTTACGAGTTTACACTCTGCATAAGCTTTATCTGGGTAAAACAGATTTATTTGGGTTTAGACCCCATTGGGAGTTGGCAGCTCCCAGGGGGTTCCTGTGATCCAACCCGCCACACTGACTACAGTGGCAAATTCACCCTGATTACAGCTACACAGTTTATTTCTAAACTTTTCTCTCCAGCAGAGATATTAAACAGCTAGAAAGCACTGAAATGACAGAAAATGGCCCACAGGGAATAACTATCAGCCCAGGGTGATCTGGTAGATCTCTCCTATCTCTGACTCCTACAAATTTATGAACTGATGACAACATTTATTGTTAGTTTAACAGAGCTCCCCAGGACTCAGGGTCCACAGGCAACCTTAACTGTGGCATTCCCTAAGCTCTGAGTGCTTGACTTCGCAACCTAAACAGCATACTAGTAACAGTGTTTGTTATAATTTTCCAGGGTTTTTAAAAAAAAGAGCAAATTGTAAAACAGATTCCATCATGTGGCATCGTGCCGACATCCACATGGCTCATCAGCAGGGTTCCAACCTTTAGATTTACTGAACAGACCAGGGCTGTCCTTACCCATATGCAAAATATGCAGCTGCACAGGGCACTAGGAAATCTGGGGCACCAAATTGCCTGGTACTCTACACAGCTGCGTGCTGCCCAAGCGTTCAGCCCGATCCCCTAGCCGGCTGAGCCACCCAGGAAAGCTGCCCCCGCCCCTGCTCCGCCCCACCTCTTCCCACCCCTGCTCCGCCCCCGCCCCACCTCTTCCCCTGAGGACTGCTGCAGAGGTTGGGCTTGCCCTGCACTCATTACAGCGGTAAGTGGAGTAACCCAACCCCAGCCTGCTCTGCATCGCCGGCTTCCAGCCACGTCGCCAGTGAGAGCTGGGGGGGCAGTTCCCTCCTGCCCTCCAAGTCCTAAGGCTGGGAGCCAGGGGAGTAGAGCAGAGCAGGCTGGGGCCGGTCACTCCACTACCTGCTGCCCCGCAAGTGCGGGGTCGGGCCTACCCTGCAATCACCAGGCAGCAGGAAGTGGAGTGACCTGGCCACAGCCTGCTCTGCTAGTGAGTGCTGGGTGGCAGTTTCCCACTTAACCCCCATACCTGCCCTTCCCATGGAGGCCTGGGGCCAGCTCCCCACCCCACCCTGCCCCACGGAGGCCTGGGGATGCCCCCCTGCCTAGGGCAGCAAAATGCCTAGGGACGGCCCTGGAACAGATCTCCACCACGAGTTAATGGAGTAAAACTGATAGCAACAGTAGGTTGTCATCCTCTAAGTGGACCAGCACTGGAGGGCGATTAGACACACGCTTTGCCAGGGGTTTTCACAGAGATTTGCTGTTAGCAGAGGAATGGTGAGACTCGGGGAACTTGGGTTCTTTTCCAGGCTCTGGAGGGGAGTGTCCTCTAGTGGGCACAGACTCTTCTGCCCATTTCTCTCAAGCTTGACTCTTTCTGCCTCGTCCCCTACAAACCTGTCCCTGCCCCACCTAAGTCCTGTCTCTGTCCCATCCGTCGCTCCATGTCCCAGTGCCATTCTCCTCATCTAGTCAGTCCCCGTCTCCTCAGGCTTCTCACCACACTTTTAGGCTCCCCTTCTCTGGCTCTCTGCACGGGGTGGAACTAGATACCTCCTGAGGTCCCTTCCAACCCTGATAGACTATGATTCTCTTTGCCCAGTCTTTTTTGATCAATGGGGTAAAACCAACATGTCCCCCTGTGCATATGTCTTAGGAGACAGCCTTTCATTACATGATCACATACTATTTTTTCCACGGGACCCTTGCCCCTCTCAGTGTCCGGCTGGATGGTGCTCACTTAATAAGCTATTTCAGATTTTGTTCTACCCTCATTGCTCAATGTGCACCATTTCTTAACTTCCGAGTGCTTGCCTGAGAAACTGTAATAATGCCCTTCTAAGGTGGCGTTTTGTGGTCACTCATCCACCCGTGCTTTACAAAGCAGTGTTTCTTTCAGAGGCCTTCAGAGGAGGGATGATCCATGCTTTCATTTCAGTCCTATTCCCTGTCCTTAAATCCTTTGGTCTAAAGCAGTAGCCGAACAAAATAGTTCCAGCTGTCTTCTATTAAAGTCCCTCCGTCCTGGGGCACACATTAAGGCCACTTGTTGGCTTGCCCCTTCCATTCTACATTGGTATTACATTATTGTTATTCTTTTGTTTGACTTTAGTGCCGAGGAGCCGGGACCCCACTGTGCTGGATTTTTAGTTTGCTCAGGTGCACGGAGTCTGGAAGAACACTGTTAATCTACTTACCTGGCTTTTTTTTCCCTTTCTGTCCTGGTACCATTTCTGCGGGTTCATGAGCTTTTTTCATCAACATGGAGAGTGTGGCATCATGGGCTCGAAACAAATCCACAACCTCATGTAAAGCAACATCTGTGATCAGATCACAGCTCAGTACCAAGACATCAGTCTGCCAAAACACAGAAGAAAAAATAAACATTTCAAAGACAGACCATATCACATAGTTGTCAACTTGGGATACCTTAGCAACAAACAGTCTGTAATGTTTCATGGCTTTCCCATGTGAGAGCCACAGTAAGCCACCAGCCAGAGTTGCGGGTGTATGTTTTCACTGGCATGAAGAGGATATCTAGCGGTAAGGTTACTGAATTTGTTACCATTGTCAGAGCACATCCAAAAATGGGACATAAAGCTCATGCAACCATCCAGTTTGTCATCCTCTCCTTGCAACCCAAGGAGCAGGATCATGGACACACAGATGAGTTCACAGCCTTCAGCGCTGCCATTAAGTTCTGCAACACTTGCCATGGCTATTTTACGTTAATTAATAATAATGACCTTTCTGGAGTAATCTTAGCAGTTGACTTCCCATCTTGCCTAAACAATTTAAAAATATATTTAAATGAAGTCACTCTTATTGGAAAATCAAACGCTGGACAAATCTGGCACCTGATTTACTCAGAAATCACACCTCAGTTTGCTCACTTTGGAAGTATGCCCTCTAAAAGCCAACATCGTCCTGCAGCAGATTTTAATAAGCAAACTCCTATTACATTTAACTTTGATCATAAAGGATCCCAAAGTGCTTTGCAAACTATACAAGGGAACTACTTCATTCACCACTAAAGTACAGCCACTTCTGAGGTGAAACACGACCAATTCCCCACTACTGCCAATTACAAATATGCATGTCAGACCAGACGCTCTCTTGTTTAGGATCAGCTTTCAATTTCCTATGAGTGGCAAAAACTACTTTTCCAAAAACAACTAGTCAGACAGCTATCCTCACCTCATTTCAATTGCTCCTAACACCCCATTTCTAGAGCTTTGTCAACAGCACAATTAGTGAGTTTGGACTTTAACTTTTAATTTTAGTCAATCATTCTGCTCCTAAATGGTGTAATCACAACACCGTGTTTTAGGGACACAGTCCTTCTTTCCCCCTGGTGTTTGTTATTTTCATTTTTTCATCAGTCCATTGTTTACTATGCAAGCTCTATGGCACAGAGACACTGATGTTTTTTATGAAGCTCCTCCCATAGGATACGTCGCTGTGATAGGAGTTGAATTACTTCATTCATTATTTCTACTTTGAATTGATGTGATGTTCACAGTTAAAGAGAAAACATGAGTGTGCACTTTTTAGTTTGGAAGGGATTGCAAGATAGCCCTTCACCCAATATTAGGAGATGTGAAAGTCATAACTAGGAATAACTTTGAGGTTTGATATACTGAAGGGCCTGCAGGGTCTTTCCCCAAAAGCGTTTGGAGATTTTTAGGTGTTTGGGGAATTCATTATGTGACAGACTGCGACACAGCTACAGCGTTAGCATGCTGCACATGGAAGATGTCTGATACCTTGCAGGGCCACGCCTATCATTTTTAGTGTAGTATATCTGCACTAATAATTTATTAAGATGAAGATTATGGCCACTTAGTTTGAAGGGATAACATCCAGGTTGGAAGTCTGACAGGTCCAAATTGTGACCTACCTCTCTCCATCTAATGTTGCTTATCAAAATCCATATTTTATATGGAGGTTTTGCCTAGGAGAAGTGCTATGATTCTCTCATCTGAAAAACAAACCAAACAATCCAATGGCAGCTTCCCATCACTCAAGAGCAACTCTATATCAGCAAACCAATATGCACAAATAATGGGAGAAAAATCTGGCAAAGAATATTTCAGCCTACAGCTTTATGACTGTAAAGAGTGAGATATGCAATGAATGTCTTTCAGAGTATGTAACATTCAGTCTTTTTAAGCTGTAAAACTTCTAGCTATTTGGTTTTCTGCAAGAGCATGAATTTAGTTGCAATACTTTCAAAGAAGGGCAAAAATTTGTCAAGGGCGTTTAAAAACAGACCAACTTTTCTTCTTCTTCTACCTAATTTCGTAGAGGGAAAGGATCACTGTTTAAATCTAAATGCACTCACTCCAATGGTGAATAAAGAGACAGACCAGATATATCGTAAGGAACAACTATCTTGACTTGTAAAACAAATCTCATAATTATTTAACATTTTACTAAGTGCTTTAATCTGTCATTGGAGTAAACTGCCAACAAGCCTTTCGTAATTGTGAACAGGCCGCTGGGTTTTTCCCCCTCTCTCACTTTAGGACGAGCTTTTGCAAA
The DNA here is from genome assembly GCF_003597395.2 of Chelonoidis abingdonii. NCBI lineage: Eukaryota > Metazoa > Chordata > Testudines > Testudinidae > Chelonoidis > Chelonoidis abingdonii. Next base: position 3,553,834 of record NC_133775.1, read on the forward strand.
GACTGAATGCAAGACCCCTGAGGAGCGCAGCGGAATAGAACCACCAAATGTCTGGTTGCCATCTGTTCTACCCATTTACTCTCCCAATATGTAAATAAACGTCAGCGAGCACAGGGACCAGTGAAACACACAGCTGCTCTGTAAAGCCCACATTTCTGCCTCTCCTCCTGATGAGCAGAGCGCTGGCCTCAGAAGCATGCTGAGAATACACCGTGAAAGGCTCTTTGGGGACTCGACAGCCTCCCCTTTGAAACACCACTCCCCCCATAAATAAAGCCCTCACTGTCTAATGGATGCACTTTTTTCCAGCGTTGAGCCCATGAAAGAATAAACTAATGGCTGAATGAAAAAATAAACTCTACTAGCACCCTAGTAGAAGTGCGTGTTTTTCTTTACTTTCTTAAGGCTGGTGCAGTAGAAAGAAAACAAATGGTTCAGCTTGTATTTGTTCAAATATGTACTCCATATACATGCTCTAAGTACAGTGCACCGTCCTGACAAAGCATCGATATAAATGAGACATACTGTAGGCACACATGTGCATTCACATCCCCTTAGCACTCGAATTAATGAATTACGCCAACACTGAACAAACATCAAAATCTTTACACAATTAAATGCAACACTGATTACATCAACCCCAAACTATTATACAAACACGATAAGCAACAACATGAACTGGTTAGAAAAAAAAAAAACCCCAGCATACGTCATACTTAATAAGCACACACCCTGCAAGCTCAGTTGCCACAAGGGAAAGAAGAAGAAGAAAAAAAAAAAGCAACTTATTATTCATTATTCAGACTGAGTGGATAAAAGATGAGGTGAGGATAGCCCAGACAGGGATGATGATCCAGTGGTTATAGTGGTAGCCAGGGACTCAGGGGACCCTGGCTCCACCAAAAATCTCCTGTGTAACTTTGGGTAAGTTATTCAGGGCTTGTCTACACGGGTGGGGGGGGGGGGGGGGTGGTAAATTCAGTGCATACATGCTGGCGTGCATTAAACTGGCTTGTGTGGATGCTGCTGTTGTATATTAAAAGCTCCCTGGTGTACATTAATCTAGTCCTGTTTCAAAACACGACTACATTAACGTACACTAAGGAACTTTCCAGTGTATGCCAGCAGGGTCCACGTGGACTAGTTAGCGAGTGAGATGCTGATGCACATTAGAATTTACACTCCTGCAGGGGCGCATTAAGGTGCCGTGTAGACAAATTCTTTGTTTCTTAACTGTACTCCCCCACAACGCATTATGACTGTGACGTATCCAGGTACTACAGGGGCCGTGTAAGTATCCTCCTTCTGTGTGGCTTAATGACAGCAATGTTAAATGTCCAAGTCTGGGGTGGCAATCCAATTGATTGCTTGAGGTGATGTGGAGCGGATGGCAGAGATACCATCAGGATATGATCGTTTGGGATACTGTTGACGAGGTGTTACATAGTTAAGTCCCTTTCCACAGTTGCAAATAGGACTGTCTCAGCCGCAATTTATGGAGGAGGTAGGTGGACCTGTCATGTGATGTGTAGATGCAGTTCAAAGTGGACCATTTTTTACGGGGAAGAAAAGCCACTGGTTTCTTCAGTTGCGTCCTTGATCAGCAATTTGTTCAGGACGTGAATCCTTCCACTTCGCTTGCCATTGATCTTTGGACGAAACCCAGAGTTGTCAAGCTCTTGCGCTGCAAGCCAAAAAGGTTTTCTGAATTTGAGTCAGGCTCTTGGTATATTATATTATGTGGGTCTTCATGTATTGAAAATCCTTGTTCCCTTGAATACAATGGAACTCCCAAAGGATTCTCATGATAAGTAAATCCCGTGCAGTCATAACGTCATCAGCATAGATAAATTTCCGTGATGATGTTCAGGGAAGGTCACTGGTGTAAGTACTTACCAGGATTGGTGCTAGGACTGCTCCCTGTGGTAGGCCATTGTTGAGCATGTATGGCCTGCTGACCTGGCCACCAAGGAAAATGAAAAACAATTTTCCGAACTCTTGGGAAGAATTTTATTTTTGCATTGCATGCGATCATTTTGATCGCTTTCAAGAGAAGGGCGTTCGTTCCTGCTTACAGTGTCATAGGTGGCAGATAAATATAAGAAAGCTGCCCCAGTCTTAAGTTTTCACTGGAATCCCACCTTGATGCATGCTTTTAAAAGGCGAATACTTGGTCGGTGCAACAGCAGCCTAGTCAGAAACCCAATTATTCATTCAGCAACATTGCTTCTACAAGCTGCATAATTCTTGCCGGTAATATTACTTAAGTATTTAAGATGTATTTATTCATCACACCATACCACACCAGGCATCAACAGGAGGACAGAATGCAATCCAAAACATCAAGATATTCATGGAAGTTTTGATACGATGATGATAGGCACCATAAAAAAACCTATAAAAGACATATTGCCAAGAACTGCCCACCATGGGATGCCTACACAATGACGAAAATAAGTCCCTAAAAGATCTTAAAATTTCAACACGAGATTGACTTAAAAATAGAAAACACATTTTGAACTGGAATTAATTCACAATATAGATCAAAGGAGGAATACAACGACTATATAGTATTGTATCCCAGCCTAAATCAAAAACCTTGGATTTGCTCACACCCCGTATACAATTGACACCATTAAAAACTCAATGTCCCACTCAGCAGTGATTGAAGTATCTCTCCTGCTCTAATAATAGAAAGATATCAAGGTAACCACAGACAACTGGCAATGAATGTTGAGTTTTTAATAGCATCCATTACAGTTTTTCTATCAAGTAAAGTTACAGAAAAAGGACTGGACCTTTGCAGACTAAAAACAGCCACCTAAACACCAATCCAAAAAATCAGAAAACATATGATACAAGGAAAATCTCTAATTCAGACAAGATCAGCATTGAGAGAAAAAGAACAAATTTCAGTAGATTAATATATAATTTAAATTAACACATAACCACTAGAGGGAATAAACAGTTTCTAAGGGAACTGAAGAAAAACGTGTTAAATACAAAAAAAAAATTATGGTAATGCAATATTACAGTTGAGATGTTACAGGAACAAAAGGCAGGAAGTTGAAAGGTTTGGTTTCTACAGCAAGCACAACTCAATTTATTTGCACAAATGAAATATTTTGCATTACTTTATATAGCATTCATACCTTAATATAGTATAACCCAAATGGGGCCACGTTACAGTTACTGTTGGAATCAGGACTCTGATGTTCCTTACTTTTGGGAAGACAATGTCTCAACCTTATGTTGCATTATCATCAGATTATGTATCAAGTGTCCCTGTAACTCTAAAAATGGAGGAAAGAGAACAGTTCTGCTGTGGGCAACTGCTTGGATTAAGCAACTGCCTCCATGGCTTACATTAAGAATCTAATTGCATCCAAGGAGGTAGTAGAACCTGCTGTCCCCATAGTCTCTAAAGAGCCCCTGCAATTACCACATCCATGACCTTTTTAGGGTATTTGGGGCTCTTTGGCTGCTGCTGTAAGTGCAGCAGGGAATCTGTATGTCACCTTCTGCTTTGATTTTTCAGAATCTACAGGATTTTGTTACTTACTGAAACGTTCACCTTTGATGGGGAATTCCCACTGCTACTCAATGGCAGTATTTTGCACCAAGCCAAGATTTCCTATCTAGTAATAAAATAAAAATAAAATAAAAACTGTTCACCTGCTGTGCACTTAGCCTCAAGCGCTAGAGTTTACTGGTAGTCTAGAGTGTTAGCCACTCTCATGAGTATAGTCTCAAGCAGTTCAGGAGGATAAATTCTGTCCTACAAGCTAAGCTCTCTCTCATGAGGTCCCAGAGCTTGGGCTCTAGCCTGAACCTGAACATCTGCATTACATTTTACAGTCCCATAGCCTGAGCCCTGAGAACCCGAGTCAGCTGATCCGAGCCAGCCTTGAGTGTTTAATTGCTCAGTAGATGTACTGTACCCCGAATCAGAAAACTGTTTTTCCTCAGCAGGCAGGAGATGAAGACTTAAGAAGAGTCTGATTCCCGTTGAAAAAACAAAAACAACCCAAAACAAAACTAAAGATTCTTCTGGAAAAAGAGGAAGAAATAGGGAAAGTATCAGGCACCAGGGCAGGTCCCTGAAGTCCCAGGTGGGGTGAAGCTATCTTGAGGCAATGTAAACACTTTCACCTACATAACCTGTCAGTTTCACTGCCTATCCTCTGCCAGTGAGCTGAAGGAAAGCCACCAAGGGCTTGGGAGGAGACCCAACTCATATCCTTTAGTACAGGTCATCCTGCCCACCACTTCAGGAGGGATCTCACAAGGCAAACACTGTTCTATCTTATCTCAACGTCTGAAGAACAGCCATGCAAAATTCCAATTTTTTAAACGTTCACATAGGCTGAGAATAGGAATGAGCCATTTCAGTCCAGAGTTTATTACCAAAATTGACATCTGGGATGGAAAAAGTAACTTAAAAAAACCAGGAGTTTAAGGATGAGCATATCGAGTTCATGCAGGTATTAGGAATGCTCTCAAAATAGAACTTCCGTGTAGTGACATTATTAAAATGTGAGAAACAGCCACAAGATTTGGAGTCTGGAAAACATGCCTTACAATACATTTGTTTCTCTGCTCTTGACAAATGCAACCTTACCCCACTTATATCCATTCAGAATGGTGCTGCGAAGATCATTGTCCCATGACCAAATCAATCCTTTCTTGGCATCCCTTCGCTGGCTAATCCTTCTCTATGCATCACACATAAGTGACTCGTCTTCATTTTCAAGGCCCTTCACAACCTATCCTCACGCTCCTGAGCATCTTTCACTACTTAGATGTTGATTCATGCCTCACCACTGGGCTGAGAGCATAGCCTGTCATCCTGGCCAATCCTGTCTCATTGGGTCCTCGTACAAATATAAGAATGGCCATACCAAAAGGTCCATCCAGCTCAGTATCCAAGGGCATCTAAATGGTTGCACCGGCCCTGCATGCACTGCTCCAGACTAGGGACCAAGTGGCTAGGCAGCAGTTCTGCAGAAAAAGACCTAGGGGTTACGGTGGACGAGAAGCTGGATATGAGCCATTGTGCCCTTTTTGCCAAGAAGGCTAACGGCATTTTGGGTTGTATAAGTAGGAGCACTGCCAGCAGATCGAGGGATGTGATCATTCCCCTCTATTTGGCATTGGTGAGGCCTCATCTGGAGTACTGTGTCCAGTTTTGGGCCCACACTACAAGAAGGATGTGGAAAAATTGGAAAGAGTCTGGCAGAGGGCAACAAAATTGATTAGGGGGCTGGAGCACATGACTTATAAGGAGAGGATGATGGAACTGGGATTATTTAGTCTGCAGAAGAGAAGAATGAGGGGGATTTGATAGCTGTTTTCAAGTACCTGAAAGAGGGTTCCAAAAAGAGGATGGATCTAGAACTGGTTCTCTAGTTACCAGATGACAGAACAAGGAGCAATGAGCGGTCTCAAGTTGCAGTGGGGGAGGTTTAGGTTGGATATTAGGAAAAACTTTTTCACTAGGAGGGTGGTGAAGCACTGGAATGGGTTACCTAGGGAGGTGGTGGAATCTCCTTCCTTAGAGGTTTTCAAGGTCAGGCTTGACAAAGCCCTGGCTGGGATGATTTAGTTGGGGACTGGTCCTGCTTTGAGCAGGGGGTTGGACTAGATGACCTCCTGAGGTCCCTTCCAACCCTAATAGTCTATGATTCTATAGAAAGGTCAAGATCTAGTGGGTAGAAACTGAAGCCAGCAAAGTTCAAACTGGAAATAAGACAAACATTTAAGAGTGAGGATAAACAACTAATGGAACAAGTTACCAAGGATGTGGTAGATTCTCCATCACTTGGAGTCCTTAAGGCAAGATGAGATGGTTCTCTGAAAGATTGTCTAGCACAATCACAAGGTGTTGGGCTAAATGCAAGAATCACTAGGTGAAATTGTCTAGTCTCTACCAAGCAGGTCAAACCAGATGATTGTAATGGTCCCTTCTGATCCTCAAATCTATGAATATAAAACAGCAGCAGCATGCAAGATTAAAAGACACATATGTAACAGAGGCCTCTACATTTCTTCAATCATTATCAGTTTGATTCTAAAACAAAATATGCTGCTTTTGGGTGGTGCAGGGGAGAAGGAATACGTTTATCTCCCAGATCAAACCCTCAAAGAAGTCACTGTTCAAAGAACAATTTCAGCTTTGCTTTGACCAACAGAAACACCATGGCCTCGTCAGTTCCACATTATATTCTAGGCCAAATGAATCACTGAGACCTTGAAACGTACTCAACTGTATGGGGCTTTCAGGACTTCTTCCTTTGAACTGAGAGCTATATCTTCCCCCAGAACTGTTCATGGTGACATGACTGGCCTTACAGGAATAAAGAGCTGCCACAGAGATAAATCAAAATTATGGGTGCTCAACTACCTATGTAATCCAACCCATTGTTCTGCTGTATCCACACCATCCTCTCTTTGAATATTCCTAAACCAGTTTGTTCTCCAGGTCAGCTGTCCAATTTTTCAGGGACTCACAGTCTGCAATGTTCGTTATTTAATAACCTGTTCATTATTAAATAAGGCTTTGAGATCTTCATTGTTTTCTCCAACATCATGCGGGTTTCCAGAGTCCTCAGATTTCTTGTCTATTATTGAGGCCTAAATGACAGAAGAATGCATGAATTTCTTCTGACTAATCTAGCACTTGGTGATGTGTCATTTCTCCAGTGTTTGGCTGAGTAAAAACAAATGCAGAAATATCTAGGTCTCGAGCAGACACACAGCTGAATTCTTGGGCAGCAATTTCAGTTACCCTCAACAGGGCCTTCAACAAGGTAGAAGACCATGGAAAAAGGGCAATAAGTAAACGGCATCCTCAATCTCATACTGTTGAGATCATGTCTTTCCCTATCATCACCATTTAACTATAGCTGGTAACAGCACCAAATTGCAAATTCAGAAAGGAGAATCCTTTCTGGAGGATCATTAGGAGGACGTGTGTTCGTTTTGTTGTTACCTACTCCCCCATTCACTTTTCAACAAACTGGGACTATCTAAATATAAGGTTAACATGTACTTTCCCATTACATTGTTTTTATTTTCCTCAGTTTAAACTCTTAGATCTCAATTCTTCTGTTTATTTGTGTGTCAATTTAATGCTTATAAAAATGCTACTCTACATGATAACTGGGATTGGTGGACAGAGCCCAGCAAAGCAACAAAAGCCTTCACCCCCCAGGGAAGCAATTGGCCACAGAACCCAAGAATCAATCATTTACAGGGAACAAAAAATGAACAATCAGGGACAGTGTGAAGGTCAAAAAATAAAAAATGAAAGAACTGAATGGGGACACCGAGCAGAGAAACCTGGACAAGGACCACTGCTCTGAGGTGGCATTGCAGGAGTCCATGGACACTATCCAGTGGAAGTTCCAGACGGCCAGTCTCACAGAACGAAGTTCTCTATTTTTCTTGGTAATAGGAACAGCATGGACAACTCTCTCATCCCGGATATGGCCTCAAACCTGACCTGAAGGGCCCATATCTAGGGTGAGAGAGTAGTTAGGTCTCCAAGGCTCATTCAACCCTTGGCCGCTCCACTGAGATGGCCAAGGACGTTGCCAATTACTGGCAGTAGCGTCTGAGATATTGATACATTTGTGTAAGAACACAAGAACAGCCACACTGGGTCAGACCAAAGGTCCATCTAGCCCAGTCTCTTGTCTTCCGACCAGGGCTGTGGAGCAGAGCCCGGAGGTGGAGCATGGAGCAGCTCCGGAGCAGTGGAGCTGCAGGTTTTTGCCTGGAACTGGACTGAAGCCAGAGCACAACTCCAAAGCCCTGCTTCTGAAAGTGGCCAATACCAGGTGACCCACAGGGAATGAGCAGAACAGGTAATCATCAAGTGATCCATGATCCCCTGTCGCCCATTTCCAACTTCTCGCAAACAGAGGCTAGGGACACCGTCTCTGCCCATCCTGGCTAATAGCCGCTGAACTAAACTGTGTAGATTCTTAACTAAGATTGTATAGATTTTTACACCTTCATAACAGCAGAGCATCTGCTGGGAATGAGGTCACCAAACTCATTTCATACAAGCGTCTGAATATGCAAATTCAACAACTTCTGATCACTACAAATATGAATTTGAACTAGCAACCTAGAAGTGAAACATTCTGTATTCCATTATCAACCCCCAAGCCATACAGTCCTTTAATCTCAATTCCTTAGAACACTTGGTCTGGATACCTCTATGAAAGCTAAATATAAATATTTTTATAGAGGAGTTCCAAATGAGATTTATTCAGATTAATTTTTACTTAAGACTTATTTTTAAAATATTCCCATTTCACTCATATTAATTCTTCCTAAAACACACATTGCAATAAAATATTTATGCAAAAGTGGTGATTTATTTTAAATGAGGAAAACATGAGCTGATTGCAAAAGGCTTGACTAATAAAGAGGAAAACTATTTTAACTTCTGCTGTTTATGCCATTAAATGAAAATTACAATGGGAACACACATAAAGCCTGCACTGCTCTGGAATAAAATCATTATTTTTCAGGATCACTTTAGCAACGCTATTTTAATTATACACTTTTGTAAAGAGTCCAATACTTCTGCAATTCAAATACCATCTTGTTTGTGGAACTCACATAGAAATGTATACAAGTGTCTAGATGGGAAAACATACATATTAACATGGGCAAAAAATAGCGACAATTAAAATCAATAAAGGACTTCCAAGAGCAAACAAGCTTCAGAGAGGTACAGTCTAGTGGACTGGGCACAGGACTGGATGCCTGGAACTTTAGGCCCTCAGAACAAGTGGTACAGCAATCTAGCGACTCCCTCTAGGACACAGGTCCCCAACGCGGTGCCCGCGGGGGTATCTAAATGCATCCTGGCCGGCGGTCGAGCATCTGCCAAAATGCCGCCGAAATTCAGCAGTGATGCCTCTGGACGACGACGCTTGCTGCTGACAAGTGATGTCATCCAGAGGCATCACCACCAAATTTCAGCGAAAGCTCGACCGCTGCCACGGTCCTTCATCTGGCGCCCGTCAGACAAAAAGGTTGGGTATCACTGCTCTAGGACCTTGCACATGCAGGGAGTTTACCAGCTCCCATTCATCTTCCCCACATGAGATTGCGTGAGGACTCAGCGCTTGCGAGGCACTGTAAAAGCGCCAGAAGTCATCACCATTATTCACAGCTCTATGGGTTAAAATCAATTGCCTCATGCAAGCTTCTAACGTTTGTTACTAATCCACAGTAAACAGGCAGCAAAATAAGTAGCCATATCATTTTAAAGCCATGCAACTTTGACTTTTTTTTTGGTTTTGGGATTTTGTTTTTTTTAAGTTTGGAAAGACAATTTAACTCTGGAAATGTGCCAGACAGAACACAATTAGAGGGAGCCCTGTATATAGCCACCAAAACAGGTACACAGCAAGGACAACAGCACTGCAGGCTTCCCCCTCACAGCATCACCAGCCTGCTTCAGAGGCCCATGGAGCAGGGACAGGGGGCAAAAGCTGTCTGTCAGGACCTGTACTTCACCACCAAGACTGTCAGTTGCGGTGACTGTGGTTTGGGGATGTCCGCTGTCCATTAGGAACTGGCCAATGACATACAACCCACAATTTATTTCACATAAGCCATCCAACAGCCATCAGACGGTAGTAACTCTTAGGCCTGGTCTACACTACGCGTTTAAATCGATTTAATGGCCGTTAAATCGATTTAACGCTGTACCCGTCCACACTACAACGCCCTTTACATCGATATAAAGGGCTCTTTAAATCGATTTCTGTACTCCACCCCGACGAGAGGAGTAGCACTAAATTCAATATTAACA
>NC_133775.1:3565164-3569318 GCF_003597395.2 Chelonoidis abingdonii
GGAACTATGGGATAGCTACGGAAGTGCTACCCACAATGCAACGCTTCAGAAATCGACGTTAGCCTCGGAGCATGGACGCACAACGCCGAATTACTGTGCCTAGTGGGGCCGCATGAAATCGAATTTATAATATCAGTTTTATAAAACCGATTTTAGCAAATTCGATTTTATCCCGTAGTGTAGACGTGGCCTTAGTCACTTCTACCTTGGCTGGATGTGATGCTGAAATAGAGCTGAAACACTGCATATCCATTGCCAACCCCTTGAGCCATCTAGTTCTGCTGTGCAGCATGTTAACGTCATGTGAAAAGCAGAACAGTCTCTTTGGAGTCATCAGAACAGAGGAGTGAGACAAGGCTTTTTTTATTTGCATTTTGTATTTGCTGTCAGCCATGCTGAAGAGACTGGTGAAATGCTTTTAACTGAGCTAAATGTTCTGTTTATCTATTTCAAAATGAAGTGCTGCTTAGAAAGAGATCCTGTTTGTCTCTCTATAGATGAATTTCATTCTTTTTTTATTTCCACTGACAGTACAAAAATCTCTCTGTATATTACGGGGATTCAAGTTTTTCTTTCCACGGTCACCAAATGTTGCTCAACTGTACAAGGAAGATTCAGATTCCCCCTTCCAGCCGTTACAGTAAGCTTACTTACGTCATGTGTTTGGAAACGAGATTTTTCAACAGAGGAAGTGAAGCGCTTAGCCATGCTGTCCAAGACTATACGGATCAGTGATCCTCAGCAGCATACAGACCACCACTATGACATCACAATTTCCACAACATGGCTCAAAAAGATGCACCTACCAGGAGAATCTGGAGTTTCGATCGTTGTTTATTTGTTCGGGGAGGGAATTTTTTCTCCTTAATGGCTGGCCTTTATTACAATTTTTGGAAATTTTACTTTAGAAACTGGGAAAACCAGGTGGACCACCTGAGATGGAACATTTCATATGCAAGCACTTACCGGTGATAATAGCAGAAGGCATGCTGATTAGTTCACAGTATATTAGTCAGGGCTTCCATTAACACAACTAAAGGCTCATCAAGGAAGGAAAATGTGAAATCGTTTCATTGCTATTACTCTCCTGGAATGCCACATTTTAACAGCTGGCCAGAGTACAGTTGGGTGACACAAGGCAGAGGAAAGCTTAATACAAGATTAAAAAATATGGACTTAGTGAAGACAAATGTTTAACACAGGTATACCCACCCTCCCTCCGCCCCAAAACCCAGAGTTCATTACCTAATCAGGTTTCTCAACCTGCCACCTAGCAGGCTCCAGCCTGAGATGGTGGCACCAGACAGCAGCTGCATGGGGCTGATGAAACTTGGCATAAAAACAGGGTGGCCAAAAATTAAAGAAGCCCAAGTTTAAGAAGAACTCATTTTTAAATTACACTCTCAAAAAAAAGCTGATCACAGAAAGTTTTGATTAATGGTATGAGCAGCTCAAAGGATTAAGTCAGAGAACGTGATCACATCAAGTGCCTGCCAGAACACTGCAGTCAAACATAGCATCATAACTTTGGTGTTGGTCAGTTACCCAATGGAGAGGCTACAGTTTTACCTTTGCTTAGCCCTTGCTTTGGAAGAACCACAATTTAGAAGATTCTTCCTCCCTAGTAATGATTAAAAGAATAAAAACAACCTTTCAAAACTTATTTTTTCTATGTGCAGTACATTAAAAGTACCTCCAAGAGCTCAACACGATGTTATCCTTTGTAGCTTTTAATCAGTGTTGTTAAACTGCTTGTTTGTTGCAAAAAAATGAGAGACAATTCAGAGAAGCCCAACACAAAAAGGGCTGTGGAGAGATTGACGTGTAAGAAAATTAAACAGGAGGTAAATAGGTATAGCTCAGCTAAATGGCAACTAAGTGAGAAAATAACCATCTAACAGCAGCTGTACAAGGGAACATATAACTAGGAGTGATGGGACGAAATCAACGGAAAGAAAATTTAAGCTGAATATTAGAAAAAAAACCCATCCTGACCACAAGAACTAGTAGATTGTGGAACAGTCCCTACAGGGAAGTGGTGGAAACACCTGTTGGCGGACTCTGAAACTACACCAAACAAAGCACTGGGAAACGTATTGGAGGGAGCTAACCTATCTAGCTCCTATGGATGGATTAGATGACCTAACAGCAGGGCCTGAAAAACCATTCACTCACACCAGTTGAGTGGGAAGCCTGCTCTGTTGAAAAGGGAAATATATCAACTACTTCCAAATTTAAGCTTTCTGAGCATGTTAATAGAGATCACAAGAAATTAAAAGTCAGTCTAGTTCTTATGCTTGTGAAGGTAACCATGTAAACATGAGCCACCTGCAAACCAATGCAGTACCATCCTCCTGAGTCTGCAGCACACACCACCAGCAGCTTTCCTGCTGCTAAGACCCTTGTCAAGTAGCAGGCATGAAACTGACAAGACTCAGTTTCCCTGCTGCTATTCAGATTCATGCCAATTTCATACTCCAGAAGCTGCTGGCTTGGTAAAACACCTTGGGCAGCAACACAGGTAAGCAGTAGAAACAGATACCGGGGAGGAGTAAAAAACAAAACAAAAACAACCAGAGGCTGGGGAAGGTCTAATGGACACCTCCTCCTGGGTGACCCCAGCAGCAGACAACAAGCACCAGAGGTAGAGAAGAAACAGAAAGCACCTTCCTCTTTCTACCAGCTACAAGAGTGCAAAGTTCCAAATTTATAAGACCAAGTTCAGCATCTTCTTAATTCCAGGTATCTGCTGTCAGGACAGCCAGGCATTCTTCCTGGACCTCACACATGAGGCTCTTTTCTCATCTCTCCCCACTCATCTTATGTAATTACCTCTGAATTAGGAGATGTCTTAAATGTTTCAAGATCCACCTACTAGGTCTTCTCCATTCCTAACTCCATAACCATGCTATTTTCCCCCACGCTAACTTTGTAGAGTGAATCTTCTTGTTGCTGTTCTTCAAAACGTTAAATGATTCTACCACCAGCAGTAACTGAGATTACATAATTTAGGTGCATTAAACAAATAAAGTTACTGGGCCATGATCTTACAAATGTTGACACATAAGCACCGTTACTCCTATGCATAATTCCAGAGAAATCAAAGTTGTAAATTCCAAGAAAGATTCCAGTGATCCAGATTCTGATAAAGATGCCAATCACTGTGTACAAGTCCCTTCTACTTAGCCACACAATGCTATCGTTTCTGAAAGTAACATTGCTACTTACGAGGCAGCTATTGTTTTGAAATACTAATAAATTTGCTTGCCTGACCAATATTAGAGACTTCTATTAATGATTCCAAACTGAAAATATGATGCTGTGAGTCGCTGAGGACCTCCTGCAAGGTGCTGAGTACTTTCCGCTCCCATGGCCACTTAACCACCAGAGTCAGGCTTTACAGTCTTACTGTAAGACAATTTCTATTATAAAACTGGTTTTGATCCAACTCTAATTCAAATTAAAAATTCTCAAACCTGACCTATAATGCATGCCTCATTTTACTCCAGAGAATTTGGGGAAAGTTGGTTCATTTCTGGTCTGCTCACAAATCAAAGAGATTGGCCTAGTCCATGCTTGCTTAAAAATTATTTTCACATTTATCCCCAATGAAAACCAGGACTTTGGATGACAACTTTTTAGAGTGCCTATTCTTTGGAAATTTAGTTATTTTTCCACTAACAAAGTCTACAGGCATCCTGGCAAAGCAAATGCCACCTGCTTTATATATCCAGAGAGCAGGGAAGATGGACACAAACACACATACACAGATATTCCAGAGCCCAGTGGTTATAGCACTGACCTGGTAAGTGAAGATAAAGGGTCCAGCCCCTCTGGTCCAATCACGGTTTAATTACTCACGCAAAGAGGAACAGCTTTGAGAGGAGAGATTGAGGCAGGCCCCACATCAGACTCTCCCATACCTCAGTGGTTAGCACACCCTAACCCTCTTCTGCCCCACTCAGGCAGAAGGAAGTGAATCTTAGGCCAGGTCTACACTGCGACTTTAAATTGGTTTAATGGCCGATATACCGATTTAACGCTGTATCCGTTCACACGACGTCATCATTAATATCGAGTTAAACGGCTCCTTAAATCGATTTCGGAACTCCTCCCAAACGAGAGGAGTAGCGCTAAATTCGATAGTGATAACT